>NC_063162.1:31441680-31508545 GCF_023159225.1 Perognathus longimembris pacificus
TTCTTGGCTACTTGACAATTTGGTCAGCACTGGGCTCCAAAACTTTATTGTTGCTACGAATTCCAAGGTGTTGAGCCTGAACTTTGGAGGGAATTTGAAGATCAATTTCACTGGCACCTCCACCTATGCTCAGAATCTTAATTTCTGACTTTGTGTCTCCAATATTTGCTATTATGCCTGGTAGCTTCTTGTCCAAGAATTCCTGCATGCATTAGTATTCCATAGCGCTTTGGAGAAATCTCTGAAAAGATTCAAAGTATCGGCTGTGGTCAGAGAACAAGCTCCTCACGGAAGATGCCATGTTGGGTTTTCTAAGGAACCCTGGGAAGGAAGCTGTCATTTCTTACATTTTGATGCTGGGAAAATAGATATGGGATGTGGACAGAGTGAGATTTCAGCTCCATGAAATTTTTGCCCTTGAACTTCTGGTTTTCTGGCGATTAATCAGAGATTAATTAATTAATTAATTAATTAAAGTCTCATGGACTTTCTTACCTTGAGTGGCTTTGGACCTTGATCCTCAGATCTCAGCTTCCTGAGTGGCTAGGCGTGATCCACCAGTGCCCAGAGTTTTAATATTAGTTTGTCCCAATAGAGGTGCAGGAAGCAGAGATTTTGTTAGTCAATATTCTACTTTAGAGTTGCCCCACATCCAGACCTTACACTGGCCCCAGTGCACATACACACACAGTACACAGTAGTATGTATATCATAATTCTTCTATTTGTATTCACTTATCTGATACTTCAACTCTATTCATCTCTGTCTTGCTAACTTAAGGTGCTCACCTATTCTGAATTGCAGAACAAATCACTCTCCTCTCATTTTCCTGGATGAAGAGACAGACTCTGCATATTTTTTTTGCCCCTTCACTTGGCCTTTCCCTGTCCACAGGTCAGGGAGCAATGTTACAAACCAGCTCTCTCTGCTTAATCTTACTGCTTTGGTTCCATGAGTGGATGCTTAAGTCCATTGCTCGCTTTTGTTTTTCCTCATGTGCACACTTTTCATTATGATCGCCCCAAATCTTCTCCATTGCATTAAAGAGCTTCTTCTACCCTGTGTGGTCACATCTCCCTTGACACTAACTTGTCTAAACTCTAGCTCATTTACACTCGTCTAACTATCTAAACATCAATGGCATTTTTTTTATCTAGTTATGTCTTCCAATTTATATAGCCACTGTAATTCCACATTAACCTAAACTCTGAATATTGGATCTTAGACTTTGTGGCAAGGAGTTTCAGCCAGTCTCAAATTCTACTTGTTCTTTCTCTCTTGCTTTGGCCTTCTGGGTAGTAAGGCTAGATTCATTCTTTGCTTTCTATCCTACATTTTTCTTTACTCACTCTGAACAATTTTCTGTTCTTTATAATCATCTCTGTCCATCTTTACCAGCTCCTAAGGCTGTAATAATTATATGAGTAGCTATTGCTAATTGAAGGTTTCATATGAGTCAGAGCTGAGCTAAGTGCTTAGCCTACACACGAACGTCTAATTGTTTCTGTAACTTAATAAAGAAAGAATGGTTATTAAATGGAGAAGGAAACTTAGCAAAATGTGTTGAGATAAGCTGTTCAAGCAACACAGATGTTAGGTGGCAGAACTGTCTGGCGCATGAATGTTTATTTCCACAGTAAACATTGTATTCTGTCTTCTGCTCTATCAATTATCAAACCTCTAGACAGATCTTTATCTGGAAATCCTCCTCCTATACAACTCCTCCCTCCTCCACCCCTCCTCCATTCTTCTCCTTTTAATTTTTAAATTCATTTTTATTCTTTTGAGACAAGGTCTCACTATGTAGCTCAGGTTGGCCTGGAAATTGCCATCCTCTTGCCTTTACTTCCTAGAGTAGTGAGATTGTAGGTAAATCTAACCACACTCAGCTATTTTTTAATTTTTTTTTTGTATAAGTACTGGGGGGTTTGTGCTCTTACTTCGCTTTTTCTGTTCAAGGCTGGCACTCTAGTACGGGAGCCATACTTTCTCCACTTCTGACATTTTTCTGGTGAATTAGAGAGAAGAGTCTTCTGGATCTGTCTGCTCAGGCTGAGTTCAAACAGTGATCCTGAGATCTCAACCACCTGAGTAGCTAGGATTACAGGAGGGAGCCACTAGCTATTTCTATACTTTTTAGTGATGATAATAATTAATGTGGTACAATGTGATAATTTGATACATGTGTAATGACCAAATCAGAGTAACTAGCATTTTCATTTCCTTCATGATCTATCATTTCTTTGTGTTGGAAGCTTCCCCTTCTCAGTACCATCTCAACCTGCTTCTGACTTATGTCAGCTCAGAACTCATGGTTGTGCATGATTATGGAAAGCAGTAGAAATAGAAGCAATACGGAATGCTGGGAGACAGGAAAATGAAGAAGATTGAAGGATTATTTTAGTCAGAGGGAGCAGGCAGGGCAGTGGTTGGTCTAGATGGTGAGTATGGAATATGTTTTAATTATTTGTAGAATAAAAGTCTCCAACAGGGGAAGTTGGCAAGAGGAGCATAGCTAACATCTTGCCACTAAATGCGAACAGTACTTTTAAAAATTCTTCATCGTACTTTTGGCAAACAGAATCTTTGTTATCTCACATCATTTTTGCTACTATGATAAGTGCCTTGAGTACGGAGGGCTGTGCAGCTCTTGTTTTGTCATCTGGTTCTTTATTGGATGCCTCTCCGCCCTCCACATTTATTTATTTTAGCCTTAGACAAATTATGCTTTTCTGACAGGCCTATTTGTTTGAAATTCAACATGCAATATCACAAATAAGTCAAATTTCTAGCCTTTTACCCATTCAGCATATCATTCTTTCTAGTCCATATTTGTCTAGTTACATGTCTTGGGCAATTTAGGAAAATGTAAGTGGTTCCTCATGGGCTAATGCTTATTCTAGGCTTAAGGCAAGGTGTAGCTGAGATTTTTTTTAAAGTTTAGCATACATAGCACTATGTTACAATTTGGAAATGTATTGTAAGTGATTGGATAATGATTGCTTTTCCTTTTTGTGGAGTCATTATACCTATATTTCAAGAACTGTTTCTGTTTCTCTCCATTTAGCCTATCTGCCAGGCAGCCTATCAGAATGACTTGAGTCAAGTGTGGCAGTGGGTAAAAACAGATAACCACTATGTCGACATTCAAGATGGCTTCAATGGAGACACTCCTCTCATCTGTGCCTGCAGGAGAGGGCATGTCAGAATCGTTTCCTTCCTTTTAAAAAGAAATGCTAATGTTAACCTTAAAAACCAGGTGAGCTGCTACACGCTAGTGGGAAGTGTAATTGTGTATAATCATTAATAATTAGGAATTCTTTAGAATTATTTTATAGTCTTACCCCTAAATTTTATTTTATCATGTCTTGCAGCTTCCAATATCCATGATTCTATTTGTCCAGATTTTTGAAACATAATAAGGACATTATATTAGAGAAAATTTGAAATGGAGTAAAATCAGCAAGCATGTTTTGTGACTTATTATGTGTTTTTATGGCTGGGGTAGTAAAGAATAGTTTAATCTTTTGTCTGGGTAGGATCGCTTCCTTTCTTTCCTGTTCTTTTCACTATCTTCCTAATCAACTTTTCCACTGCTTTCATTATGTTCCAGTCTTAATTAAATTCTTCTCACAGTGGACACAAGAATCACATTTTATTAGCTGTGTTAAATTTCAAGTTATACTATCACCTTGAAAACTTTATGCCTGTCACCTGAGAAATGTTGATTTACTTGAAACATTGGATTTATTTGTATTTTCTAATACTGTCTGTGTGCATGAAGGAGCATAGAAAAGTTGCCATGTGGTTAAAATTTTCTTACAAATTACAGAATGAGTAACTGTCAATTGTAGATGCTAAAGGGAGCTTTTCATACAAAGTTTAGTCCTGTTTAAATCTCAGGACATGTTGTTACATTTTTATCTTTTTATTATATTTAAGTACTTGTACAGAAGTGTTGTCATTTAACAAAGCCATTCATGGATACAATATATCTTGGTCAATATCACCCCTTTTCAAAATGCTCATCTGTCCTTCCCCTATCCACCCCTGTCTTACTCTTCTTATTTTTGTAAGATATACATTGGATGCTTGACTGTATTCTCCCCCTCTTCTCTTCATCCATCTAATTTTGTCTTTTAGAAACTAGATTGAGAAAATGCACCTTCTGAAGACTCATTAAATGTACGTTCACCTCTGTTATTTGCTACTGCAGATTTCCTTTGGACTGGATTG
Source organism: Perognathus longimembris pacificus (assembly GCF_023159225.1). NCBI lineage: Eukaryota > Metazoa > Chordata > Mammalia > Rodentia > Heteromyidae > Perognathus > Perognathus longimembris. The sequence continues at coordinate 31,445,917 of NC_063162.1, forward strand.
CCTAATAGTCCTATGCATGGAAACCTGAGCTTACTGATCACAGAGCAAACAAAAAAGACACCATTGGGCATTAACTTTTTTAAATGCATAAACTAAACTTTTTTGTATGGTAATATAAAATGTGAAATTTTGAAACAAAGAATTCTTTGCTTAATTTGTAGAAAGAGAGAACCTGCTTGCATTATGCTGTGAAGAAAAGATTTACTTTCTTTGATTATCTACTCATTGTCCTTTTAATGCCTGTCCTGCTGATTGGTTATTTCCTTATGGTGAGTTCACTTGTTGGGACAAGGGAGAAGAGTCATGTACGATTTGCCATGTACTGCTAGATAGTGAAGTATTGTTAGGAAAGAGCAAGAAAGTAAGCCCATGGTTTCTTCAGATGCTCCTTGCCTGTTGATGGGGTCACATTCCAACAAAGCTCTCATATGATGAAAATGTTAGAAACAGAACGTGCACTTCATAGACCTAGCCTACCAGATATCACAGCTGAGCTCCACAGTAGAATATTTGTTGTTTCCCCTTGTGATCACATGGCTGACCAGGAGCTGCAGCTCTCTGCCACTGCTCAGCATCAGGAGACAGTTTCAGTCTGCTAGCACAAGCTCAGGAAAAGATCAAAGTTGCAAAATTCAAAAGCATGGTTTCTTCTAAATGTCCTTCACTTTCCATCCAACACAAAGTTGAAAAATCCTTAACTGAACCATTATTGATTGGGGCCCCTCGTTAACTATGTTTCTAGTATGCAAGCAATGCTATGATTCAAGTGAGAAGGAAAGTTGCAGAGGAAGAAAACCAATGATACAATAATCTGTGCAAGGTGCACTTAGAAAAATTATTTAATCTTGACTAAGAAATGTCTGAAGCAAGCTCAAATCCTGACTGTGGGAAATATAATCTTCTTCATAGACTTTTTCCCCTCCTTATTCTATCTGAGGAGTACCGCTTCTCTGATATTCAAAAGTCGCATGAGATAGAAGACAAATCTCAAAGGTTTTGAGTTAGAAGCCAGTAGACACTGATAGTATTTATGGAGGATCTGAAGCCATCTTTCACCTTGATGGACTCAATTCCACTTGCATGGATCTTTGGCAGGATAATCCCTTGAGTAAAGAAATAGATTGTTCTTGTGGGGATCTAGTCATATTGCAAGCAGAAGACAAAACTTGAGCATAAGTAATAAAGCCTGTAGATTAAAGTAGTCTGAGACATAGATGGAGTAAATGTTTGTAACACAGCTCTTATACTTGTTTGTAATAGGTATCAAAGACAAAGCAGAATGAGTATCTTGTACGAATGCTCCTTAATGCTGGTGTGGAAGTAAATGCTACAGACTGTGTAAGTGTACTTGCAGCCACTGGATAAAATCTCTGAAGTGCTTTTTACAAGTCATGTACTTATCACTTATAAATATGTCTGCTCTCTTTTACATACATAGTGAGGCAGCATTTTTAAGGCATTTCATTATGAGAAACATGGGTGCCCATAGATGGCATTTGCTAATCTGTACACTGCCAACTGTGAATGGTTGCTAAGGAAGTGACATGGTGAAGTTTATGGGGAATCTGACTGATGAGCTGGGATGTTGTCCATTTGTGTTTCAGTATGGCTGCACTGCTTTACACTATGCCTGCAAAATGAAAAACCAGACTCTTATCCCTCTGCTCCTGCAAGCCCATGCAGATCCCATGATAAAAAATAAGGTAAGGATCTGGGAACCATGGTCAGAATCCATCCTAGATGCCTCATCTGAGGTAAGCCTTGTGTTGAAATAAGTTCATTGGCTTCATTGTCTCCCATGAGGATAACAGCAAAACTGATCATTCTTATTAAGGTACAAAGTTACTCCATGACTCTTAGAACTAAATGACCTTTAAAGCCTTAACTGTATCTATGAGTAAATCATTGTTTAGTAGAACTTTTGCAATGGCATTTGACTGTATTCGAAGTAAATAACTGTGATTAATTTGTTTCTCTCAGCAGGGTGAAAGCTCATTGGATATTGTGAAGAAACTAAATTTTTCCCAGATTGAATTAATGCTAAGGAAAGCATCATAATCCTGTTTCTTCACAGGTAGAGACAGAGACACAGCTAAAACACTGAATCTTATCTGTGTTGTGGATTGTTGGTCTGTGGACAACTCACTTTTTATAGAGAATAATGGCCACCATGGTTAATATTGTTGAAGAGCTCTGTGCTGTGATACATTTTTTGTTCAGTGGAGTTCATTATGGTTGTAATCTTACTAGAAAAAAAAACATTGATGTTGTTGGAGTATCCACTTCCGTCAAAACCCAATGTTTCAAACTCAATCTCTCCAAGAAAAGAGAGACAAAGTTACCAGATACAGTGGTCTCTTGCCCAGTGTCATAAAGGGGCTGTACAGTTCATGTCCTGAGAGCCACTATTCCTCTCAGATGCTGTAAGAACCAGGGAAGAATCAAAATATGTACTTTTGTATTGAATGATATGTGTGCTCAAGTATTTAGAGATTCCAATGTAAGTATTTCTCTGATGAAAAAATATAATAAAAGCTTGTATCGGTTGTCAGTTATGAGCCTGATTTTACTGTAGAACTTGGTGAATACTATAAGCAGAGTATTTTCTTCTGTTTGCTTATTTTCTGAAAGCAGGTTTGCCAGCATTCTACAATCTATGCTGGTCACAGTTTACACAAATAAGCAACCTTGGTTTGAGCAAGACATGTAGCTATCAAATTGTTCAGAAATATCCTTCTGGGGTTGGAGGTGTTGGATCTCAATTTGAAAGTAGCATATATAGGGACTGAGTTTAATCTCCAGTACAGAAAATAAATAAATAAAAATAAACAAATAAATTTATGACCTTTCAATTAGAAAGCAAATCCTAGCTTGTTAGGTTTCCTTACTTATATCGTGACTTGTAAGTACTGAGGACTGAACCTAAGGCCTCTCACATGCTAAGCATTTTCCCTACTACTGTGGTGCACCTCCTAACTCAATTATCCTTCTTTTCACTCATAAAATTTAAATTATGATTGTGAGTTATTTGGATAAAAGAATTATTCACGGGGCTGGGAATATGGCCTAGTGGCAAGAGAGCTTGCCTCGTATACATGAAGCCCTGGGTTCGATTCCCCAGCACCACATATATAGAAAACAGCCAGAAGCACTGCGGCTCAAGTGGCAGAGTGCTAGCCTTGAGCAAAAAGGAAGCCAGGAACAGTGCTCAGGCCCTGAGTCCAAGGCCCAGGAGGCCAAAAAAAAAAAAAAAAAGAATTATTCACAAAATTAGAGAAATGTAAATTGAAGTAAGTATCCAGATTATGCTTGAAGTGAGAGATTACAAATGTCAAAATCCCTTTCTTACATCCTTTGTGAAATGAGGCTGAGTAGAAATAAACTTACTTTATGTAGATGTTTGTGTTTTGAAAATCAAGATGTATCAGGCAGAGCTGTAGATCTAGTCTAAGTATAGGCATGAAACAATTATAGTCTAAGAATGAATGATTTATTCTTCTTGTATGGGACAAAGAACTAATAAAATACAAATACAAATATTTATGGAACTCTATGTAAAGGCCCTGTGGCAAGCAGTAGTGTGTATATATTCTGTAGGTTTTAAATAAATTATTTAAGATCCATTATCATTGGACTGAGATAGTTGGAGCTTCTTGGAGACAAAAATAAATAAAGAACTTTACAGAGTAGTATATCTTCAACACTGCCTTCAACATGCATAGCATATTTTTGATTGATTTTCCGAATAGATTTTGCAAAATACTGTTTATATAATTTACAACTATCATCTTTAACAACTTTTTAAGGAATAAATCTAGAGTTGTGAATGTTGCATGATTATCTAACAATAACTGTCTTGAGATCGAAGGATAAAGTACATGAGAATATTTCATGATGCTCATGACATTTTAACATTTTCTTTCTCATTTCTAATTTTCAGAGGTAGAAAATTGGGCCAGTGAGTCTCTAAGCAATAGGCTGTAAACTCTCTAACAAGCTTATCCTAGGATCTAGGCACTGACATGAACATACAATGTTATGTGCAGTACACAATGAGCTTACTGGAAGGTTATCAGATGTCTCACAAAATTACTTTTTCTGAGATCTAAATATAGATATTTAAATATAAAACTAACAATTTGTCATCTTCTTTTACTGCTCAAAAATATGATTTACAGGAAAAAAGTGTTGAAGGAAAGTTACCTGTAAGATATAGAAAATGTCTCCATACATTCTGGCTTTTCAAGTAAACTTTGCCCTTCAAGTTGGTAGAAAATACAATAACATAGGAAACCTCCATTCATTTACCAAGTTAGAGGAAAAGAAACCTATCCGTTTTAGTGCCAAATGTAGAAATTTGAAGGAACATATAATATATTATTCCTTTGTTTTTCCTGCCAAAAACTTGGCAGATTTCCATTTCTGGAAATGCCTCTTAAAATCTTCCATGACTGGCTTTAGCCCCATATTCCAAGAGGCTGTTCTTAGGACTTGTCAATGCCACAAGCTTTACAATGTCACCTTGCAGGTTCCCTGGGAAAGGTTGTCCTCATCTTTCATCAGATGTATGATTTCACTGTACACCCGTTGAGGAGCGTCCAACCCCCAGATGAAATCCACATGAGCCCATTCAGGAATGTTCTTGTGGTAGATGAGGTTGGTCACTTTGGAGATCAGTGTCTTCACATCTTCTGGGTTTGAAAGCCAGTCCTGACCTCCTGACCACATGGCCATTGGAACTGTCATGTCTTGAACGTTGTACTTTATAGGAGTAGGCTAGAGCAAAAGAAGAGTTTTAGCTCCAGATCATATGTGGACTTCCAAACTCATAATGAACTTTTGAATACAGGGCAGCCCTGCCATCAGGGATGATGGAAAGCTCATATTGTGAGAGCCATGGAGAACTTGTTTAAGAGCTTCTATTGTAGTCTCTAAACTCGATTATTTAATTAGGTTCCACCTCAAATTTCTTTTTATGTTAAGTAAGGATATAAGTAGTAATTTATTGGATCACATGAAATACTATTTGAATTATATGTTTGTGTGTGTGTGTGTGTGTGTTGCTGATTAAGCTCACAGCCTACTACATGCTTAGCTCATGCTTTACCACTGAGCTATATATTCATCATCTAAATTGTCTTTAAAGAGAAGATAATTGATGCTGAGGATGTGGCTCAATAGCAGAGTGCTTGCCTAACATGCACAATGTCCTAGGATCAACCCCAGCACTGAAAAAATATTAATCAAGAAAAGGTCCCTGTTATCACAGCACAATTTGCCATTGCTAAGATATGGAGCCAACCCAGATGTCCCTCAGTAGACAAGTGGATCAGAAAAATGTAGTACATATACACAATGGAATTCTATGCCTCAATCAGAAAGAATGACATTGCCCCATTCGTAAGGAAATGGAAGAACTTGGAAAAAATTATACTAAGTGAAGTGAGCCAGACCCAAAGAAACATGGACTCTATGGTTTCCCTCATAGGGAATTATTAGCACAGGTTTAGGCTAGTCACAGGAGAGGATCACAAGAGCCCAATAGTTATGTCCTTATGAACACACAAGATGATGCTAAGGGAAATGAACTCCATGTTATGGAAACGACTATTATATCACTGTTGTAATTACTTTCAACATGCCATGTGAAACTATAGCTTCCTTTTGTTGATGATCCTCTTGTATCCCCTTCCTGTGATTGTCCCCGCATATCTCTGTATCTCATCTGAGTACCTTGGATACTGTATCTACTGGTATTAGAACTAGGGAAGTGAGAGGGAATATCAAAATCAAGAGACAAAGCATATAAAGACAAACGACTCCAAAAGCAATACTTGCAAAACCACTTGGTGAAAACCAACTAAACAACTCATGGGGGGCGGGGAGGGAAATGGGGTGAGAGGAAGGTACAAGAAATGTACCCACTGCCTTATGTATAAAACTGTAACCCCTCTGTACATCACTTTGACAATAAATAAGTAATTATTAAAAAAAAAAAAGAAAGGTCCCTGTTAGTGTTGAAGGAACCAAAATTAAAGAGAAACCCCACAAAATGGCCTTTAACACTAAGTTAATTTGAACCAAGTAAGGAATAAGTAAATGTCTGTTGGGAACACTCAAATCACATACTCATTAAAATTCACACCCAATTCAGAAAGAATTCTAAAGGATTACCCATTCCGATAGTTCATTTATTTATTTATTGGCCAGTCCTAGGGCTTGAACTCTGGGGTAGTTGCTGTCCCTGAGCTCTTCGCCTCAAGGCTAGCACTCTACCATTTGAACCAGAGTGCCACTTCCCATTTTCTGGTGGTTAATTGGAGATAAGAGTCGGAGTGACTTTCCTACCAGGGTCTGTTTTTGAACCATGATTCTCAGATCTCAGCCTCCTGAGTAGCTAAAATTATAGGTGTGAGCAACTAGCACCTAATTAGTTTTGTTTTTAAAGATAAAGTGATTCTTGGCAACTTCAAAGCAACTTACCCACTATCACATAAGATTTTAGTTTAGAAAAAAAAAACACAACACAGACTAACACTTGTTCTTTCTTGTTTTGGGTTTTTTGTTTGTTTGGAGTTTTTTATTTGTAGTCACTTCATCACGATTCCTGTTTTTCCTTTGATTCTACGATAATATTTCTCAGGTCCCCAATAGCCTACCACATCTGACTTCTAGGAGGCCCAGTGTCTTTTTCATTAGGAAGCCTCAATGAAAAAGGCCTTCTGCTCCCCGGAAATGCAGAGAGGCCTCTGAGCTGTCAATTTTCATGTTTCAAGTGGAATCAAAGCCTTTCATTTTCTGCTTGACTGTTAGTAATTTATTCAAATTCCTAGAATAACTGGTTAGGGCGACTTTCCCCTTAGGCATCCCAAAGAATATATTTTCATCACAGTATTGGATTCTTTTACCTGGTTGCATTTCTCCAAATTTTTGGTCTCACTCCCCCAGTCATATGCACGGAGTTCCCCAGAATTCACTGCCTAAAAGGAGAGAAAACTTGGCTAGGTTTTCAAAGGCAGTGGAAATGGGCTACCATGGGTGCAATGATGATAGAAATAGAGAGTAAATATCTCTGAGCTGTTTTTCCATAGCACAATTGAACAAACTTAGGAAATTGCAAGTGTAAGAATCAGGCCCTTTCAGGGAGAAAGACAGTGTATATAGAAATGTTGGTTATCAGCTAATGAAATCATGGGAAGTGCATCTCCATGGTGGTGAATGTACACTGGTATTTGGCACAATTCCTGAGGCTACAATTGGAAAGTTGTGCAATACAGTTATCCTGAGAGATAATGACCACATCTCATCCAAATCAGAGTTTTCTACATATACACAAGCTTTTCCACCAGAGGCTGCAGCACAAAAGGCTCTCTCTTTTGTCACTGAGCATTTTTGCCTCCACTTGAATATGCTGCTGGAAGAGCTGAGAAGGGCAATGCAAAATTTTTTTCCCAAGGCATGCCTTTGAAGTGACTAGAGACAAAATGGGTTCACTTGACTATCGTACTGTTGAACTCCACTTAAGATTTTGTTAAGCCACTACTATTCTTTGCTCCCATCTCCTAAAATGTTTCCATGATGTTTCACAGTTGAAACTCATCACTGACTGGGTTGCTTTTCATATTGGAAAAAATATAAACTACTGTTCTTCTCTGGCTTGTCCAGTCAAAATGGGAAAGGTCCCTTATGAAAGATGACAAATTTAGCCACCTCACCTGGCTCCAATGGAGAATAGTTTGAACAGATGTCCCAGCGGGACTATGGGCCACATAGACATTTGATCGACTCTGTAATAAAGCAGGAATTCTTTTTGAGACATGGAAAAACACAAAGTGTGCATTTTGTCAATATCAAATCTCCAGGTATCAAACTAAGACATAGGAATGGCATCAAACTGTCAGCACTTTTTTCTTTGAACCAATATCATCTATGTGCACATAAATATAGTAGCACTAAATGCAGTTCTGAGAAACTGTATTTTTTCATTTGAGAATTGCTTCTCACTAGGGATCTAACTTTTCACAAAATATCTCTAGCACTGCAACAAAACAAGTTAATATAGTATTTTATATTTTTAAAAAAGCTGCTCTAGTGGTATTTGGGATATTGGCTCTGGAATTGTTTTGAAGTCTACAGATTAATTGTAGGTGAATTTGGGTGATTCATTTACCTCCCTAAGTCTTATATGAATCTATAAGTTATGGATATTAATAATATCTCTCTTACTAGTTTTTTATGAGGCGTTCTTTAACCTGAACTATAATAGATGCCTGCTAGGTAGTAATAATCAGTGTGGTACTTGATGGTATTGCTGCTGGCGGACAGCCCTCCTTTTTCAAATGTCACTAGGGATGTCATGGCTGGGCTGCAGAGAGGTGACCATCTGTGTCCCCTTCATTAGTAGTGTGACAAAGGATCAGTAGGTATAAAGGAATTAAAATCCATCCTTCACTTCCCACTTTGTGACAGGTCCAAACGGGGACCCCATCTTCGCACATCTCTCTGTAAGATCAACTGCAGCTTGTTGGTGCTGGCACCGTAGCCTGCTGGTTCACTTACCTAGTCCTGTTTCCATCTCTCTGGGTAATATCTGAATAGCAATCAAGTGCTATCCATCTCACTGTGTGTGCTCCACTCCAAGGAACCTCCCCATAACACTTCCCAAGGGTTAGTAGCTATGCCTAAATCAAACAGAAACTTCCAGAATTTTCACCAAGGAACCTAAACTATAAGCCAAAGAACCCATGTGAAGGGGAGAGGTAGATGGTGTATGACAGTGGCTCTGGTTAACTGCCAGGTTTGAATCACTCTATCTATCTGATATCTTACCATAGACTTTCAGTCTTCTTCATCTCCAATCTGCGATGCTTGTATCTAGTAATGCCCCTCTCCCTCCTGTTAACCTTGCTTCCACCCTGCTTAATCATTTCTAGCATTTCTTCACAAGTTGAAAACTGAAATTATGGAAGAGTCCTCATTGCCCTCAGCATGGATCATTTCTCTGGTGTCATCTTACCTCGAGGAGTGAGGTTATAACTCCCAGTTTGCTTAGGGAAGTAGAATTTACAAGGCTTCTACTCACCATGTTCATATTGTTTGTGTTAAATCCTCCCAGCAGTAATATGATATTGCCACAAATTTGGTCAAGAATCATTTGGCCACAAAGGTATATAAACAACTGTCTAAAAAATCTTGTCTGGTAAAGAAATTCTTTTCTGCCAAATAATCCCTGTGAAGATACAAAAGCAAATTATGGTCATGGCAATATAGTAAGAGGGAAAAAAACGATTCAAACTTGGAAGTATATGTGTTAGGAAGTGAGGCTGGAAGCATTTTATACACACAAAAAAATTATTTGCAAGGTTACATACCTTAATCATTATATCTGGCAGCAGCAGAAATTTGGTCCCAGGGCTCTTTGCATATTTAACTGTGGCTATGGGGGCTAGAGCAAAATACATTTTGATTTTATGAGCCAGCTCTGGCATTGTGGAAAATGCAATAAAGCCTGTAAGAGAAAAAATTATATATTTTATTTCTAGGAAAATATGTTTTCCTCTCCAAGACAATGTTCCTCTTTATAGCCCTGTCTGGCTCAAATTTGGAATTATTTTGCCTTAGCTTCAAAATGTGGGAATTGCATGCATGTGTCATCATGCCTGCTCCTCTTAAAGTACTTTAGTAAATATGTGTGATTGTGTCATAAGTCTTGTGCGAAACTCTAAACTCCAGGAGGATGCAGCAGCAAAAAGGTTTTTTTTGGGCTCCCTAAAACACTTTACTTTCATTAGTAAGTTCTATCTGAATTAAATATTGAATTTATTGGATAAAATGATAATAAGTTTGAAAATAGATATTCTGTCTATCTCTATATACCTGCCTACCCTGTCTAGATTGATTCTTAACTCAGTTTCAGAATCTCTTGTACAGTGAATAAAAATCCACTTAATAGTGAAAGTAGAGAATTAGAGAAGTCACCTTGTCTGACAACAAGATGCTCTGTAACAATGAGTGTGAGGTTGGAACATTTTTGATGGCGTTCTTTAATCTCTCAACATTTCTGCACAAATTATAATTGTTTCATAGATAACTTTTCTAGAATATTAAATTCCAGTCTTATTCTTAGGCAAAAACTTGGTATGGAACCCTAATGAAACCAACTGTGACTCCATTTGCATCTTTATAGAATAGAGGGAAAAATCTCTCCAAATTCCATACTTTGGGGAAGATTTCTCTAATTTATCCTATAGGGAGAAAATTACTATTTCATACAGATGGGGTTCAAAATCGAACCAAACTAAAACTTCAAAACCAGCACCTAATTCCACACTTCGACATTAATGGGAACAGAGAGATTCATACTATGATGATAATGCATTGTGTTTATTGACATTGTACTAGATAGCAGATGCTGAATTCAGGCCTTTGTTCACAGACCCATTGTTTGAGTGCACACTGTACCATAAATATTTCTTAGACAAAATTCCAGACTTTAAAGAGTTTATATACAGTAGCCCAAAATATTCCTAAAACCTCTAAGAGGAAGGTATTATGCCCATTTTGTAGATGAGAAACCTTAGACCAAGGTGGTTAAAACACTTGTTCAATGATATCTATCTAAACAGTGGCAGAAGCAGTGCTTGCATCCATATCTGTCTAACCCCAAAGCCCCAGCTGTTTGTATGCTCCCACAAGCCTGCCTCAGTTCAGTCCTTATTTCCCTCAGGTCTTAGAGACATGGAAGAGAAGGCCAGATCCCAGAGGGAATGAGAGCAGATAAAAGTCCCAGGATGGCTCATACCACACTTTCACATTTCCTCTGAGTATACAAACCTGCTTTCCTTCAAACTTACCCATGGTGGTGCCCTGTGAATAGCCAACATAATAGATCTTTTCCTGGCCCGTTTTCTGCAAAATAAAGTTTATCACTGCAGGAAGGTCAAACCTAGCCATCTCATCATAACTACAAGAGGGAAAAGACAAAGTTATAGGAACAATTATAATCAGATACAAACACAAAGTCCACTCCCCCCACCACCACACGCCAAAGATTTACAAACCAGCTTGTGTGTGGTCAACCCTGCTAGCTTATTACTGTGATTCTCACAGCACTGTCTTATTTCAAATTCTGCAATGTATGAGTGTCTCTGGGCTCACAAGCTGTCAGAGGACTGCTGCGCTTTGCAGGTGTTCAATAGAACAATAATCATCTGTGAGTATTTATTTTTCACATTATGTCTCTTACCCTATGCAAAAAGCTCAGAACCATACAAATTCCTTTTATAGAAAAATGCTGAAGATGTCTCTTGATATAAGCCACCATTCTTACTCCATAAACCAGACCTAACTATCTATAGAGGGAATCCAATATTTTCTGGACTTCCTCCGAACAATCACTAGCTTATCAAAAAATATAGACAAATCTTGTTTAGTTATTTTTCAGGTAGAGGCTGATGCTCTTGGGGCAATCTTAGAACATGACACTCCTATTTATGATTCTCATGCAACTAGGATTACAGGCACAAGCCTCTATGCTCAACTTGTGTGTTATAAGATTTCTCTAACATTTTCTCCTAGGCTGGCTTTGACCCATGATCTCCCCATCTCTGCCTCCCAAGTAGCTGGAATAATTATGATTTCAACTACCACAGCCAGCTGAAATGCTAATTCTTTATCTATCTCTTACAGTAACATCTATATCCAGTGCCATCCTTGAGATTTTCATATACCTGAAAGCCCAAAACTCATCTTGGTCTATGGAGAGGGTCTTGTGTTTCCGAGACCACGTGTTTCCTCTGCTGTTTCCCATCCACACATCATAACCAGCATCAGCCAGAATGAAGCCCAGACTGTTGTTGGGAAGATTGGAAATCCAGTTAGTAGCATCTCCAAGCAGGCCATGCTGCAGCAATACCACCGGCCTGGACCCTGCAGGCAAGACAAAGAACCAAATTTGTAATGTGTTCTTTCCATCTTTCTTGTTATTCCCTAATGTGTTAAAGCTTTCAAGTCACAAATCTCCATCCAGCTGCCTGGTAGCTTGATTGTCTTGGCTTAATAAACTTCCTTATCATCATACAAATGAAATTGTTCTTATAATTATATAAGATGAAGTACAAAGAATGGACAGCACCATGCCTGGAAAAGAAAAAATAATAAAATTCAGCTCATGTTGTTGTTTTGTACAATTATTGCTACTAAAATGTTTGACTTTTCTAGAAAATATTAGAAGTGTTCCAGTAAAGAGCACAGAATAATGATTCATGCACACACACACACACACACACACACACACACACTCACACACTATACATTATATAGTGATCTAATCTATTTCATGTCAAAGGGATCCCAAAGTGAGTTTGGAGAAGCTTCCTTCAATATGGGAAAAATCTGAACATCAAAAGAAGATTAAAGTAATGAATTCTATCCCATTGATAAATTCAGACAGTAGTGAATTATATCTCATGGATAAATTCAGAATACCCTACTTGAAGAGGCAAATGTAGCTATGGGAATAACATCAGCCACTAGAGGGGAGAATTGTACACCACCTGCTGTGAAAGACTGATCCTTTTATCCCCAAACTGCTAGGGAGTGAATGGTGAGTTTATGAGGGCCAACACACATATAAGAAAACACACAAATATCAAACTAGATCTGTGGATGGAAGTTTCAGAAGGATTCCACAAAGTAATTGCTGTGGTCACTGGACTGTTTGGAAGAGCTATGTGTAGTCTAATTAACGCATACAGTTTGTGGGATTTAGTGAAAAGTCCCTGGTTGTTTCCAGACTATTCATTAATTTATACGATGTTTATTTAATCATCCCTGTGTTTCTTTTTTATTAACACCTGGAAGATACTCAGCACTCTGTTAGCTACTGCATAGAACCTTGAACAAAAAGTAGATGAAGTCCTGTTGAAAGGTAGGGACAAACAATAGAAACAAGCAAATATTTCATACCACATGCTATTATGTACTATATGAAAAAAGTAATCAGGATAAAGAGGGAGTTTTCAATACATGGCAAGAAGCTGCTAATTAGAGTAGAAAGCTAAAAGGAAGATGGGTAACTGCAAGTTCAAAATCACTGATGTAGGAACATGCTAGACATACAATAAGACACATCTGAGCAGCTAGGGTTACACAGAAAATGTTGACTTTCCAAAGGCTACATTGGTATAAACTAGAATAAAATTAAATCCTTATGCTTCAAATCGAAACAGGAGATAGATGCAACTAGGCAATGAAGATGAACTTTAAATCCACTATTAATATAAAAATCTCACATAAAAATTAAATTGTACAAGGTATAAAAATGTATAAAAAATGAAAATTTCATATATAGAACCTGCTTCATAAAAAGTCCTTAGTGAAAAGGGAGATCACACATTAAATATTTAAAGTGTTCTTTGAGTGGCACCAAAGAACACTGGAGCCATATTGGCCTTGACATTCTTCATGGTATGTCTTGTTCAAGGTATTATCAGAGAATGTTCTAGAATACCTATATAGAATGGGTTAAATGAGGGATGAGGTCAACAAATGGACTTTGTCTTGAATGCTTCTTTTTTGTTTGTGTTGTAGAGGATTATACTCAGTCTTCCACACACTAAGTGAGCACACATTCTACCATTGAGCTATACTTTTCTAGGCCCACAGATGTTTTTGTGAAAAGCAAGCACTGAATGTTTACTATAATTGATGGATATGAGGTTGGATATGGTTATGATGATGAAGATGATGAGCTGACACAATCCTTTGAACTGACCAATGTATTAATAACCTAGGCAATACTGTAGACACTGATGTCACAAGAAAGTCAGGAATGACGGGAAGAGTGCCACTCTAGAGTTATATGAGTTGAACTTTACCATTCTTGTTAAGATGCATTAGGCCTTGAGGAATTCTATTCACAGAAAGTATATACCCATCTTCAGTTGCAACTTCATACTCCTCACAGGGATAGCCTTGATGTCGGATGATCTCACTCTATGGGTAAAGCACAATTTATTTTGGGTTCAGCAACAAATAGCTGTATTTTTAATGGTCTCAAAGTAAGGGTAGGTTGCTTGGCATTCTAAGTTGTAGACAAGAAAGTTCTTTAGCTATTTTACCTTAGAAAAGCCATCCAACCCTCTCTAGTCCTTACTTTCTTTAATATTTAGTTATTTATTGATTTTTATTTCTGGTACTGATGGTGGAGCTCAAGCTTCACCTTCTCAGGCCTTTCGCTATGTGTACTATGAAGTCAAATCTCTGTGATGGTTTTTCAAAAGCAGCAGCAGCACTTGGGCACCTGTTGGAAATACAGGTCATCAGTTTCTAGTTAGGAATTCTGAGGCCAGGGTTGAGTATGCTGTTTGTGGCTCAACTAGCTCTTTGGGAAATTCGGAAACATGCTAATATTTGAGTGTCACTGTACCAAAATATGCTTTCCAAAGACTGGATTTACTTCAGAGTCATCCAGCACACCTAAAAGAGATTTTTGGGCCCATTTCCAGTTAAGAATCAAGGAATTCTGATACAGCTAACAGGATACTTGTTCTAGGGAAATTAAGAAGAATTCCTGGGCCATACATTCCCTAAAGTTCTTTCAGTGCTAAATCCACAGAGTCAGTAATAGTGATTGTTTAAAAAATGACATCTTAGATTAAAGATCCCTCAGTGAAGTTGAGGAGAACTATAAGAATGATTGTACAGTATATAGGTACTCACAAATGTTTTACGTGTAATTCTAAAGGTTTCAGATTCCTTGTCAATTATGCATGGACCCTGGGATTAAAAACCCTTACTTCATACAGTAGTTACATGCAGAGACTCTTTTGACAATATGAAGCTTCAGACATCTTCTCAGCATCCTCTCTTGACCCCCTACTTTCCAGAGAAGGAGGCAACTATTTCTACCAGGGATAATTCTTAAGTGAGAAAGAAAAAAGAAAATTTTCAAATGCCTCATAGTCTAGGAATATGAGGCAATGGCTCATCTTATTAAGAAGAAATTCTTGCAATTCTACTGCTTGAGATTTCATCCTATCTCTAACATTAATACAAAAATTGGCTATCTGGTCTTGGGAAAATGAAAGGGTCTCTATTTTTCAGTTTCTTTATCTGTTAGATCATACTCCATGGGGACTTACAAGGACTGTAAAAAGATGTAATATTAAGTATAAGGCATGCTGCATAGTGCACATAGCAGTCGTTACTTAAAGGGCATTTGCAACCACTGTTGTTTAGCTGAAACCCAACTGAACAAGTCTTATGGAAGTCCCACGTGTGTGCATGCATGCACATGTACACACACATATGTATTTGTGTGTATATAGCACCACTGAATATTTCACTTAAAAATTTCAGCATGCACCAGAACTACTTAGAGGGCTAGTTAAAATACATGTTAGACTATACTCTCAAAATTTCTGAAATGGACCATAGGTCTTGGGTGAGCCCTTTGAAAAACCACTGTTATATGTTCATTGGGAGATAAGAAAAATACTTACAGCATGAGAATAGAGGACATCAAGTATTTTTAGTTTGGTTAAATGTAATGTGTCAAATGAGAGTTGAACAGATATGTATTAAGGAAAGAATAGAGAAATTCTGAATAGAGAGGACACAATGAACAGGACTTATTAAAGCCTTAGGAAGGAGGGAGAATTTATACTGGGTCTTAAGGATTAAATAGGACTTACCTAAGAAAAGCAGAGATCAAGGATATGAACTCAGTAATGTTATGTATGACAGGAGAGTTCATAAGAGATAATATTAGGACATAAATTTATGAAATTAGAGATACAACATATACTAAAAGACAAGTTCCTGCTCATAATCCTGCAATTTTGTTGTTGTTGGTGGTGGTGGTGGTTATAGGGCTTGAACTCAGGGCCTGGACACTGTCCCTGAGCTCTTTCACTCAAGGCTAGTGCTCTACCACTTTGAGCCACAGCTCCACTTCCAGATTTTGAGTGGTTAATTGGAGATAAAGTCTCAGGGGGACTTTTCTACCTTAGGCTACCTTTGAACTGTGATCATCAGATCTCAGCATCCTGAGTAGTATTAACTATCTTATTTTTTTAAAAAACTTAACAATAGGGCTGGGGATATAGCCTAGTGGCAAGAGTGCCTGCCTCGGATACACGAGGCCCTAGGTTCGATTCCCCAGCACCACATATACAGAAAACGGCCAGAAGCGGCGCTGTGGCTCAAGTGGCAGAGTGCTAGCCTTGAGCGGGAAGAAGCCAGGGACAGTGCTCAGGCCCTGAGTCCAAGGCCCAGGACTGGCCAAAAAAACAAAAAGAAACCTTAACAATAAACATATTTAACTATGAATATTTTACTCTTAACTCTATTTAATATTTAACTTTCAGTCTATTGTTTATTCCCAAAATTTTAACTAAAGGAAAAAAATCAGAGCTAGGTATTAAAAGTAACTGTATGTTTTTTCCCAATGTTATTTGTAACAGTAAAAAAAAATCTATACTGGGAGACAAGTGAAATAAATATTGTCTTGACCCAGCAGATCCAGCAGATAGTGATCAGATCTTCCTGCAGTGAAAGGCATATCCAAAGAGGCATAGCCTCAGTTCTTCCTGCCACACGCAGGTGTAAAAGGCTAGAACAGCTCTGAAAGGCCTTTCTAGTTCTGCAACTCTCCACAAGGTTTGCCCACAAACCTTATGTTTTGGGGTTTGCTTGGCAAGTTGGTGCCTACTGCTCTTACCTATACTTGCTTCTCCTCTTACTTTCCACAGATGTTGATATTGATCTCTCTCTCTCTCTCCTTTTGAGATTGGACAGGCATTATATTGCTTAAGATGGTCTCAAACTTGTGAGCTCAAGTGATTCTCTTGCCTTAGTCTACCTAGTAGCTGGAATTTAGGTATGTGCCCTTACACCCAGAGCACTTTTTAATAAACATCAGAGCTCATCTTTTTTTTTTTTCTCGCTCAACTCTAGGCCTGGATGTTGTCCTGAGCTCTTCAGCTCAAGGCTAATGTTCTACTACCTGAGCCAAAGCAGCACCATTTCCAGTTCTCTGGTGGTTTATTGAAGATAAGAGTCTCATACTTTTCTGCCTGGGCTGGCTTTGAACCGGATCTTCAGATTTCAGCCTCCTGAATAGCTAGGGTTATAGGCGTGAGCCCTTGGCACATGGCCACAGCTCATCTTAATAAACCTGCATATGAATTCTCCCTTAGCATCTGCTCCTCAGAGTACCCCAACAGCACCATGTGCATGCTGAGAAATGGAATGTAATATAGGAAGCCAAAACAAAATTCATAGAAGATATTTGAAACTGTGGGAAATTCTTCCCAACATGTGTTCGTAGAAAAAAATGCTGGGAAATAGCACCTATTCCTTATTTTAAAAAGAGCCAAGTTCATAGATTTAGAAGAAAAAGAGAGGACACATGACAAAGTCATTAATGGTTAGCTCTGGATACAAGATATATTAGTCATTATTATATTAGCCCTCCCCTAACATTTTCAATTTAATTTTCTTATAATGAATACATATTCTTTTTTAGGTATGTGGGGAGGGGTTAGTAGTGAGTCACTACACCATCCATTTATCTTTTCTTCCTCCTCTTCTAACTCTTCCTCCTTCACCTTCTCATCTTTCTTTTTTTCCCCAGGGCTGGCCTCAAACTGTAGTTCTCCAATCTCCATCTCTGAAGTGGCTAAGATTATAGGCATGTGCCTTGGGTGCAGCAACATTTATGATTTTTGTAATAAAAGAACACTCAATGTTTAAGAGATAAATAAATATAACCTGCACTCATCTGCCAGAACACCACATGCTTTAAGATGCTCAAGTGCTCCAACATACTGGTCTTTTTGTCACAGCCCTTTACCTAACTCCTATTGATCTTTCAGACTTCAGGCTAAGCAATGTTCCTTAAAAAAGAAAAAAAAGCTTTCCTAAATATCCTGGATCAATTCCCCATTTTGCATTTTCTTCTCAGACACTTGTGTAATTAATAATTAATAATTGAGTGTTTGTCTTTTCTGCTGGGTTTGGAGCTTCAGGAAGTCAGGTGTTTTTGATATTCAAAGCTCCATTGCTCAGTTAAAAAAAACATACTAGGACCCTAGTAGGTGTTCAATAAGCACTTTCTAAAATGTGTATGAATAAAGCCATTTGTACACCAAAGTATATGATTGAGTATAATCTACATATTAGGATACAGTCAAAAAGCACTTCAGTCTTTCAACTAATTATACTCTAGTGTATTGAATTCTCTATTTGAATGTAAAAAATTTAATATAATACATTGCATTTCTAGGTATTTTTAGTGACAGAGAACAGTTCAGTAGATTTTAGTTTTAAGAAACCCTTCCTAACTCTAACAGGGTATACATACTGGGAAGACTCAGTGGGTAGGGTTAGGAAGATAATCCTTATCTGTAGTTAAGATTCTTTACACTCTTCAAGCATGTCCCAATTTGTATGGGACATGTTCAGAGCTAGAAGAATGACTCTTAAGGTCTGCACCAATGTGCTGTCTGGATAAACTGTTAGTCAGCTGGAATAGTTGGAAGATACCTGATATTTATTACCATGGAGATCCAGAATATTTCTGTGGTCTTTCAGTTTTAGGACCCATAGAAAAAAAGAAAATATTGGTGAATGGGAAGGTTTCTATAAAATATGTCTTAAACCTATATATCTGAATGTTAATTTCCCTCCTTTCCCAAGGCACTAGGTTAGTCTATAGAGCATGGGCTTTGTACACAGTTTTTTCGTCACTCATATCGGGGAGTCTCTCCTCTCTCATAGATGGGAGGGACTATTGTCTACTGGTGATAATTATAGGAGTGTGTTTAGGCAGGCCTGAGTTTCAATTGCAAGTCGACCAGGGACCTGGGGTGGAAGCTTGTCAAACTTGCTTTACCTCTTTCATCTCAGTTCTATAGGTAGAAAAATCATGGATGGCCCAATTTGTCGCCTCGGACAGTGAAGACCAAATTGAAAGTATGTCTGTCTGCTTTATCACAGTGCATATTAGTAAGGAATGGACACTTAAGAGATCAAACTGAACTTGAAAGTAAACCAAAAGGCAAAAAATTCTCTACAAGACATAAAGAGATGTGTCATCCTTTCAGTATTACACACACACTCACACACACACGCACCCCCCCTACTCTTGACTACTCACTGGGTCCTTTCAATACCATCCACAGAGGTAGCTGCCCCAAGCAGGACAGGCATTGAAGCTACTGTAAGTAGAGCTCTGATAGCAAGAATTCAAGGCTGATACCTTTATAGTGCGGGAAAAGATTAGAAAAGAATGAAAATCATAGGCAAAATGGGAGTGATAAAGGGTCTGAGATTTGTCCTAAATCCCTCAGTTCTTGCTTTGCTCATAGGATGATGGGAAGAATTTAAGAAAATATTAAATTATCTCTGCAGCCCAAAGGGACAAATCCATTTACACCATTTATTGAATTCATTTGAAGAGTGGGCAAGACTACTGAATCCAGTTTAGCATTCTCTCCATCCACTGTGCTACATATTAGTATTTATGCAGCCTGCATCACTACAATATATACAAGTAATACATAATGCAGATACTACCCAGATGCAAATGTTAGCATATAACCATTTCCCCCAAAATATCAAGAAAAAAACTTACAACATTCATGAATGCTTCTGGGTCCACAGACTTAGTTGGCAAATGGCCTGAGTTCACATTTCTTTGGAGCAAATAAACCACCAGAATCAGTATCCACATCTCCACTCTGTGTGAAAAAATCCAGGCTCTTGACAAGATGTCTGACATTGTCCAACATCTGCATTTGTTTACTTTTTTCAACTACATCTAAAGTCACAAGAAGAATCAGTAGGTTGAAACAAAAATAACAATAACCTTTTTAAAAATCTAGCTGCACTTTCTTTCCCCAAGTCTGAATCAGGTGGAGCAAGCTAGCTTAGCTCAAGGAAAGAAGGAACAGGCAGTAGGCTATATGCACAGCTTAGGATGTGCCAATTCCCTTTGGCTCCTCCCTCCTGAGCTCTGTAATCACCAATCCTCTGGCTTCTCCTTATATAGAACTTTCTTAAATGCCTACCAGAGTTTTATGCATTTGTATACCCCATGAAATCTGGTTTCCTGTCACCATCTACTAAGCACTATCTGCCCTCAACCTGTAGTTTTTATCTTTCCTTGATAAGGGAGCAAGATACAGGGTCTATTGGGAAACATTACAAGTTTCTCTAGTCACAGTCTGTGCTTTTAGTGGTCACTGTGGCTCAAAGATCAAATATAGTTGATAATTACTTTCATTTAAAATATCTCAAACATTTTAAGGACATTTTTCTATAGTTAAGTGATAGATGAGAAGATAGGCTGAAAACAAATGTATATTTAATCCATTTCTGTGTAGTTCAATTGAATAAATAGATACCATTTTTAATTTGAATTACAGTCACTAGATAATTGTTAGCAGGAGGATACCTAGCAATTAAATCATTCACCAGAAATAGAAAAATGAGTTGCAGCCTAGTAGTTTTCATGAATGAAATGTCCCATTTCATTTGATTGTAAAGCAACAAGAGTGATTCATTTTTTAGCTTAGTAATAGTTGACAGGCTGGGAAAGAGTTGTTTGTCAATTTAAGAGGATAGTATGTTACAAATTAATAAGGAAAAAATGCAGGTAAAATATTTCCCCCCTTTTACATCAAGGACACATCTGAGCTATGGCAACAGCAGCCCTGCCAGCTTGCAGCCTTTGGGAATGTGGTGGGTGAAGGAGAGGAAGCTGAAACTGGAAAGATGAGTCTGAGAGAGGGCGTTAGCCCAGGTGATTCAGCCTCAGCCACTCTGGCTGTTGAGATGGGTGTGACCAGGGAGGCCATCCATCCTTATCTTAATGCATCTCAAAGATCCCCATCATTGCTGGCCTGTTGCCTGCTACAGTGGAGAAGTCTGACCTAATTAAAATATAGAGGGTAATTCTCTGCAGGTCCCACATATTCAGATGTCATTGAGTTCATGCTAAAGCCAGTCAAAGTAGAAAAACAAAACTTGGCTGTAAATGAAATTTTATGGAGCAAAGAATAAAGTATATCATACTCCGCTTTCATTTTCAGAAATGTGAGGATACCTTAAATGGTTTATTTGGTGACTTTGCTTAGCAAGTGTGTGATGAAGACAGAAATAATATCTAGATCTTTTAATTCAGTGTTTGGGATGATGATTACACAGAAGGCAGAGTCAATGTCCTCTTCCGTGTTGGAGGTTGGAATCTCACCTGCTGTCAGAATGCAGTTATATCACTGCCTATAAGTGATTTCTTTAAGAAATTCTCTTCTGGATTTTAAATGAATATGTTTTGCTCTTATCATAAATGTAGTAGATGCAAGTTGCATAAGCTTGGTCCAATTTGCTCAGATAAGCTGAAATTTCACATTGGATAACAAACATATCTATCTATACCTCAATACGTAATATGTAGATGTATACATGACATAGATATGTGTACATACATCTTATATATAATATAATATACATATACACATTTTAAACACACAGTAACACATATATACACATATATATGTATATACACACGCATACATATGTGTGTTTGTGTGTGTGTGTGCGCGCGTGTGCATGTATGCATAGTTCCAGGACCTCTTGGCTGCTTGGAATGTGCTCTGTTACTTTAGTCATAAGTTCCGGCCACAGATTATTAATAATTATGAATTCAGTGAAACAGGTAATTGCAATAAACTGATAAATTATTAATAGTTTGAATTCTGTAGAGACTTATTAGTGAGACAGTTTATACTAATAAATTGATTAGTTGAGGTAGATAAAGCCCTTTAATACTCCACCTTGAGAACTAAAGGGCTCTAAGTTAGTGCTGCCTTATCTGCACTGTTGAACTGAGTTTCATTAAGGCAAATCTTTCCATTTTTACCACCACAACTTTAAGGTTATTTGGAGTATGCTAAAGATACCATTGTAGAGATACGGCCAATGATCTTATCAGAATCTTTATATAATAAAAAGACCAATGAGGCTGGGAATATTGCCTAATGGTATAGTGCTTGTCTTGTGTACATGAAGCCCTGGGTTCGATTCCTCAACATCACATATATCAAAAAAGCCAGAAGTAGTGCTGTGGCTCAAGAAGTAGAGTGCTAGCCTTGAGTACAAAGAATCCAAGGACAGTGCTCAGGCCCTGAATTCAAGCCCCAGGACTAGCAAAAATAAAAAACAAAACAACAACAACAAAAAGACCAAAATGATTGTGTTGAGTCAAACTTACCCTACCCAGTCTTTCTGTTAATATAAATTATCCTACCAGGAAAGTCAGGTCTGCATCTTATTTATCTACTTACTTATATTTGTTTTACTAGCTTATAGTGGTTATATGTGGGATTTCAATGTTACATCTCCACTTATGAATACGCCCTTTGTGTCCCTCCCTTGTTAAGAATTAACATTCACAACAGGTTCCTTTATTTTGTTTTTATAGTTGGAAATGATCTGTTCTGATAGAATTTAACTTCCTTCATATTTTCTAACAGCACAACCCCAAGTAGTTAGTACCTCCATATGCTCCTACAGAGTCTATTTCTCTCTCCAACTATTCCTCCTTTTGATCAATGGATGTTGTTGAGCCTCTTAACTGGTCTCCACATGCTTGATTCTCAGACATGAATCCCTAGCTTAGCAACAGGAATCAATTTATCATGGTTCTTCATATACCTCACTCCAGTCTATTGTGAAATATTCCATATTCAAAGAAGTACAGATAATGTTATCTCTGGCTTTTGACATTGGCCTTAGAGTTGTTTAAACACCAAACATCTTGGTTTGTAGTTCTTCCTTCTCAAACTCTAGCTGCAACAAACAATTTAAACACTATTGAAAGTACATAGTAATTAACAAGATAAGTTGTAGGGGAAAGTACATGGGATATTTTCCCACACTCTCTGAGCCTCAATGTCCTAATTTGCAAAATACAGACAGTAATGTTACCACCTACATGTAGGGCTACTTTGAGGGTTACAGGAGAGGGGGACAATTAAGGATACAGAATGAACACCCCACCCCAGTTCAGCAATTTCACTGCAAGAAGGTTATCAGCATTTTGCTGACAGGTAGTTGCTCTCACACTACATCTCCTATTCTCTGCCCCAAAGTGAAATATGAATACTGGGTATAAGAATGTCATCATGTCCTCACTACCATCTTGGCATCCTAATAGATGATGGGACTTTTTCCAAGAACACTAGAGATGATATAGGTTATGAACTGCAGATTTGTCACAGGTTGTTCCAGAGAAGACTTGAACATGATTGTCCTTGATTGTTTCCCCTAGATAACTACCCCTTCATTGCCTCTGATGGGTCTCCTTAGATAGTTTGCATTGCTTATGTACATCACACTCTTGTTAGGTTTACTTAGTTCCTCACACCAATCAGGTGGTTTTTACCTTTATAAGATTTGAAATAACTGCATTTGGTACTGCAAGTTTTGGGGGGACGAGAGTCTGCTTGTAGTCACCAGTTTTCTAATAAAGACTCAATTCTACCTCTGAAAGTGTGGCTTCTCTGTACCCCACTGATCAAATTCCCATATAAAATTTGGAGGCCCTAGTGAGATCCCAGTGCCAATGGGGCACTGGGGTTCCTTGATGTCACTGGCAGACGGCCTTAGCAATTGGGCTGCCATAGGATAGGAACTCCATAGGGAAGGCATAAAGCCAGAATTTCATTCTTGATGTCCCACTATTTGTGTACTATTAAGTTTGTCAAGTTTTTAGTGACATAATACTAAGTAGTAACTCAACTAAAGTTCACTTTAGTATTTGTTTATGTCAAGGTCTTTCAAATGAACACATTTTAACTAGAATGCTATTGTTTGGTATTTAATATGTCCATTTCCCAAGGATGTAAACTGACTAGAATACAGAGCTTCTGCAACAATTACAGTCATACCCACAGAGGGACAACTGATTCTTACAAGTTTGTCAGATTTAACTTTGATTCTTAACAAGTTCTAGATTAACTCTGCTTAAAAACTATTTCTATTGATCTTTTTGCTCAAGTTGGAGATGAAAGGGTCTACTGGCAACAATTCTCACTCAACTGGTCAACCCCCTCCAATGTAGGTTTCAACCAACTGGGACATTACCACAGCAAGAAGATACCCACTGTGACAAAGGATCACCCAGAAGTAATTGGAAAAATCTGCTCCAATATGAAGGGATTGTGTCAGATCCTGAATAGAGTCACTCTGTGTTTTTCCTTTCAAAAGTAAACACAAAAGACCAGAATATAATTGTTTATAATCATGCCTATGTAGTGCCCATACCTGTCTACCATGGAACTGGGAAGAAATTTACATCCTTGCCTATCAGTCATATATTACAGTGAGTAGTAAAAGTACCAGAGCAGCCTGAAATTGGTTTAAACATAAAAAAGAGGCCATAAAATGTGATAGGGAAAAAATCCCAGCCCCAGGATCAGTTCAAGGTCACAATTGGCAGGAAACTTTTGTTCTGGTACCAGCCATTGGAATTTGTTTGATCAGGAAAAGGGAATAAGGCTGGAGTGTTAATAAATCAAAACACATGAGCATTTGGACCTAATGAACCTCACACACAAATGTAAGGAACTCTCAGTAAATATCTATACAGATTCTAAATATACTTCATTGTTATTACATGCCCAGGCAGATATTTGAAAAGAGGTTTATTAGCTAATGATGACTTCCAGATAAAACATGGGTTCGAGATTGTGTCCCTATTAATAGCTGTCTGAAAACTTTCACAAGTAACTGTTATGCATAGTGAGGGTCACCAAAGATCAAGTTCCCAAGACAGACAAGAAAATGCTTTTGGAAATGAGGCAGGCTAACCTGGCCTGTTTAAAACCCATAAAATGGGTTTTACACTCTTACATATCAACTTTTACCTAGATGGAAGGGAATCTACACAGTACTCCTAGAATTGTAACTCATTTTTATGATGGGTTCCAATTTCAACAGGGTCTGAAAATCTGCCAGCTTTGTGAAATAGGTGGACTAAGTATGTATTCCCAGTGCTATAATCACCTGGCCTCTGTCTCCATTCCAAATGATGGCCTGGAAGATACTGCCAAAGTGATCTCTTTGTGAAATTCAGAAGTTAAAATGATGAGACAAACTGTTGTTCAAAGTAGAAGGGTTTTACATGTTCTTACTACAGCTCAGGAAGAAACATGCACAGTTCTGATTAGTTAAAGATTGTATATATATTTCAGAAATCCCCATAATGTCTCCTCATCCCTTTGGGATCTGGATATTCAGAATTACACTATATCTGACTCTACTGTTGGTCTCAGTGACCTTCTAACCTAATGCTTTTTCTTTTTAATACTAATATGTTGTTCCTTATATTGTTTTGTGGCTTGTTATCCTCCTTAATTTCTCATATGGCTTCCTTTCTAGTTTAAAGTTTAAAAAAATGCTCCTAATGGTTGCAGATCTTGGCAATCAAACAACTAAATTTCTCATGTCACTCCTTGATAAAATAGGACAGGACTTTTGGTCTCTGGCTAGGCAGGGCTAGTGCCCCTACTCAGCTGGAAACAGTTCAGAAGATGGATCTTCTCCCATCAACTTCCTTTAAGATCAAGGGACCAAAGCCATTTTTTTTTTAAATGAGGCAGGATAGATGAGCAAAAATAGGCATGGGACAATTCACAATAGCCAAAATTTGGAAACAACCCAGATGCCCCTCCACAGACGAATGGATCCAAAAAATATGGTACTTATACACAATGGAATACTACATAGCGATTAGGAATGGTGAAATATTGTTATTTGCAGGGAAATGGTCAGAACTCGAACAAATAATGTTGAGTGAGACAAGCCTAGAACACAGAAAACAAAGGGGCATGATCTCCCTGATATATGACTGTTAACAAAGGGAGATGGAGAGACAGTAGAGACCAAGTCTGTGAACACTGTATATGTGCTTGATACATTGTATATTGCATATGGGTCTACCTGACCTAGACAAGGGATGGAAAAACAGGTTGTAAGATATCACAAGAAATGTACACACTGCCCTACTATGTAACTGCACCCTCTTTGCACAACACCTTGTAAAAAAATTTATGTTCAATTAATAATAAAAAAATAAATAAATAAACAAAAAATAGGCATGGGAAAACAATGGTGACAAGTACAGACTTCTTGAGTATGGAACCCTCACTTAGAAGAGACAGTTACAGGCCAGAGCCTTCTATGTCTGTGCAAGAAATATTAGCCTTATTGGAGGAAATCTGATGACCAAAATTCCTTGCCCTGGTACATTGTCCAGTGCATCACCAAGGAGATTCTGTAGTATTGAAAGGAAATCATGCAGCCACTGCCCCTGCTGAGAAGCTGCCTTAAAACTAGTGGGGCCCCTAAATATTTTATTGCATGTTTCTGACCCCAGACTGCCATCCAAGCCAGACTACCCAGAGGAAGCCCAACATTTGGCCAAGATGTTGGGCAAAGAACAAAACTATGAAGGGTATTGGATCTTGCCAGAGAGTAGCATTTTCTTTCTTTCTTTTTTTTTTTATTGTCAAGATGATGTACAGAGGGATTACAGGTACATACTTAAGGTAGTGAATACATATACATTTCTTGTTGTATTGTTACCCCCTTCCTCATTTTTCTCCTGGCTTCCCTCCCTCCAACCCACTCACCTTTACTTTCATCATTTTTTTAACCTTCCCAATGATGGACATCGTCATTCTAGTCTAAAATGCTTATGAACTCTATGGTTATTAACAGTAAAAAAAAATGCCTTCCAGGTTGGGTGATATGTACACTTCTTTGTTTTTGCTCGGTGTAATCTGTTCCTTCTTTTTCTCTCATTTTTTCCCTCCCCCCACTGCCTTTGAGTTGCTTAATTTGCTCTCATCAATTCCATTGCAGCTGTTGGGCCCCCTCTACTGTAATATTTTCACCAACTTTCTACTCATTCTGTGTCTCCTCCCAGCTTCCCTCAGATGTGCATACATATTTACCATATGTGAGGTAAAGAATATAGGGTCCTCTTAATACTTTGAGACTAAGAATAAGTCCTTTGCTTCCTTACCTTTGAAGTTCTTTTCAGTCTGGATATTAATTTAGGTACATATGAATTAGTGTTTCGGTTTTACTTTTTGGTGCCTTTCTTCCAAAACTGACTTTTTTTGGTCTTGCTGTGAATTGGTATTTTGGGTCCTGTTTCCTTTGTCATGTCTCCAGTAGCATTTTCTTACCCAGTAATCTGAGTAGGACCTTGAGCAACCAGATACACCAAGCAACTCATTTGGGAACAACTAAGACTGTGAGCCTTCTAAAGGGATACTATTTGCTCCTAAATTAGAACAGATAGCTGAAGTACTAATGTCTAGCTGTCCAGCCTGTACTTAAGTCAATGTGAAACAGGAGTAAGGGATGAGGAAGTACTCCAGGGGTATATTGGGACACAGATTTCACTGAAGTTAGCCCCCCTTCCCACCTTAGGTTATCCTAATTTTCATTGATGAAGCATGTCCCACAAAACAGCAAACAACTTGTACTTAGAAACATGGTGTACTCCCATAGGATAGAGTTTACCCCCTTCAAAATAATGTTTGAAAGACCCACTCCCATACTCCCCAAGCTTTGATCTGAAATTTTGGATGAACTTAAGAATGCTTCCTTAAGTTTCTCTGGAACTTACAGGCAACTCAGTGGGAGGTGCATAAACAGGTCTGGGAGACATTGCTACTTCCTACATCAGATCCAATCTATCCCTTCCAACTTGGACATTTCATCTGGGTTAAGATATTCATTAAAGATAGCCTCACTCCCACCTGGAAATGACCCTGCACCATCATCCTGGCCAAAAGATGGGATCCCTGTGCAGCTCCACCACAGGTGCCCAAAACCTACTGGCTCAGGATGGAAGGCAAATGCCATTTCAGACCTGCTGAAGCTAAGACATTTGCATGACACTGACTCTTCACCCTTTCTACCAACTCCTTCCCAGGAGCATTGTTTGTATGACACTCCTTCTGTGGTACTAAGTTTGTAAATCTTAGGCAGCCTGGCGTGGGAAAGGACTGTTGTGTACATTTACTTTCAAAGTCTCCTGACTATATGGGTCTTGGTCATATTGAGCAACTTTTGTTTTGTGAGAATTTGATTGTGAGATAGAAAAGCTATGTTTTGAGAGGCTGAATAGGGAGTCTTTAGTAGAAAGCCTGCAGTGACTGTGAGCAAACACATGCCCCCCAAATACAATTAATACTGGTTAAAAACTGAGCCCACGGGTAGTTGAGTGAAGAAAGAGCAGAAAAACCATCTCAGCACACCAGATCAACTCTAATGACCAATTGAAAAGGGATGCCATCATGACCTGAGGACAGTAAAGATACAAGGTATGGTGCAAAATGGTGGCTTAAGTGGTTGGGACCTAAATAGGGTTACAGTCAGGTGGAAGTGTTACAAGGAGCTCAGAATTCCAAAGAGACTTGCAAGTTTATGGTACAGGTCTGGCAGGTCCAGTCACATATTGTTTAAGTCCTCAGCCCTCTTTCTGGAATTCAGACACACCTATCACCAGGTTGCTGGGACAGAATTTCGCCTCTAAAAGTTTTGGGTAAGTTCCTCATCCACCAAGATGCCAAAATAGTGTCAGTTAGACCAAATATCCACATTTTACTCTGACTGCTGCAAACTCCTCAGATTGCAATTGGGATCAGCTTGGGACTGAACCTTCTGTTTCTACAACAGAGGATATTCTGCAATCTTAGGAGAGTATGTTGTTTTCATGCTAATGAACCAAGTCTAATATGGGAGAACCTCTCTCCAGTGAGACTAAACATAGAAACAAGAAAGCAAAAGTTGGCAAATTCCTAGAACTGGTTCCAAAAATTGTTTAATTGATATCCATGGCTAACAGTTCTGATATCTGCAGCCATGGGACCCTTAATTCTACTTCTCTGAGGTGTAACTATAGGCCTATGTCTTTTCAATTGTTTTGTAAACTTTGTTCAAAATCATATTAACACCATTAAGCTCCTCATCCTATGGGCCCAATAAAGACCTCTTGCTGAAAAATCAATGGTTTGATCTCATGTACATGAAACCAGAGGGGAATGAAATATGGATACTGGGCCCAAGTGACACTATCTTTTATGCACCACCAACTTGGAATATTAATAGATGATGGGGACTTTCCCCAAGAACTCTCAAGATGATATAGATCATTCTTTGAACTGCAGATGTGCCATGCCTTGCTCCAGAGAATACTTGCACATGGTTTTCCTCGATTGTTCCCTCTAGATAAGTGGCTCTTAATTGCCCCGTGAGTGTTCTCCCTAATACTTTGCTTTGCTTATGTATAACATGCTTTTGCTAGGTTTAGTTCCTCAAACCAATCATATTGTTTTTGCCTTTTAAGCTTTGTAATAACTGTGTTTGATACAGCAAGTTTTTTTAGGGACATGAGTCAGCTTGCAGTTGCTGGCTTTCTAATAAAGACTCCAGATTTGACCTCTCAAAGTATGGCTTCTCTGTATCTTGCTGACCAAATTCCCATATAAGAAAATCATATAAGTTAAAACAGAATTTCTCCATGAATTCATGAAGTCAGAAAACATTTACTATATAGAGCAGCAATTATATTCCCTATGTAACAATTCAACTATAAATACTGACTCCATCTTTTCCTGGGTAGTCATTTTGATCAGATCACTCAGAGCCTTACACAATCTCACAGTAAAATAAGGTGTTTAACCCAGCCCACACAAATGGAATCCCATCACCTGGATGGCTATGCCTGAAGGTCAGCAAGTTCAAGGCCAGCCTTGACTACAGAGTGATGCTTTGTCTCAACAACCAAACAAGCAACCAAGCAAACAAACAGAAAAGATGCCAATGAACAACAATGCAAAACTTTGTATAACAGGAATGAAATTGTATTTCAGGTACAGTAACATTTTATTATCTTTTCCTTCCTAAAGGACCTTCTGTTGTAGACACACATTTGATGACTTAGAATTTTAAACTTATTTCTAAACTAGGCTCAATGAACGCATAGTGTTTTTAGAGCTAAATATCATAGATTTGTTTGATAAATAATTAATACAGTCCTCTCACTTTAAAAAAGTAATATAATGGAAAATTATGCAATTTAAGAAAACTTATAGACCTTTCTTTCTGAAGTATATGTGTGTGTGTGTATTATTCAAGACAGTTTTCATGTATCTACCCATACACATAAATATATAACTCAAATATATCTTTATTTACATACATATTATAAAATATGTGTATATGATAGTAGCTGGATATGAAGCTAGAACATTATGTATTACAAAAGTCCTTCCCATATCAGTATTTTAAGTATAATCTCATTAATGTTTTAAACATAATCTTCATTTAAATATAATCTCACTTTAATGGTGACATAAAGCTACTTTATTTAGGTTTATCAAGATGTAATGATATGACAATTATGGCCTTTAACTCTGCTTACAATGTTTAATTGTTGACATGAATACTGTAGCAAGTAACGTCCAAATACATGGTATACACATATAAGAATATTTTTAAAGAATAAATTTATGAATGTAGAACACAGTCTACATTTTAACAAATCCTGCTGAATTGCCATCTAAAAGACTGAATCACTATAATTTCTCATAATAGGTCATGAGCATGAATATTATTCTTCACCAATTCTACATACCAAAATCTTGTCAATCTTGTCAGTCTAATAGGATTCCACATTGCAGATTTTATTTCTATTTTCCTGCATTATTGTGAATTTATGAATTGTAAAATATAGTTTAGCCATTTAATTTTCTTTTATGGATTGTATTTTAAATTGTTATCCTGCTTCTTATTTTCCTTAGTGTCAGAGGATATCTGTCTGTACTTCTATTCTCTGTCTAGTGAAGCTGCCTTTGTAAGCTCAGTGGCATGTACAAAATTAGTATATGTAGGAAGAGCTAGAAGGTTCTCATGACAATTTAACCCTGCCTTTTATCTTTAAAATATCATTGATGATTGTTCTTATTGTTTTCTTGGTAAGGGGCATTGTTCTTCAGCTTGTAACATGTGCTAGCATGATTTTTTTTCTTAATGTTATCATGTGAAGCCTTTAGTTGTTATTTCAGTATAGTTATTTCACTATTCAAATGTTACAGAATTAACTCTTGAAGTTTTTAGTTTTAATTTTCAATGTTTTACTTGTAGATCTTCTTAAACCATAATAGTTATAAATGATTTCCATATTTTAACACTTTTTTCTACCAAATTCTAGACTACTTGAAATTTATTTTTCAATATTGGATGAAAGTGTATCAGAATTATATCTTTTCTAACTAATAAAATTTCTAGTATTTTATAAATCTTTTCTATTTTCCCTGAGATGAAACTGTCTTTATTCACGCACATATTACAGAAATCTGAAGCTCCAGAGCCATAAGATGAGTTTCCTCAGGGCCCGTCTCTCAACTAGAAGAGATTTTTGCCTTGCAGTAAACAATTGGCAATGTCTGGAGAAAGTTTGGTTGCCATTACTAGGGGAGTGTTGCTGACATCTAGTGGTAGAAGGCAGGGATGTCACTCAATATTCTGAACTACACAGGACAGCCCTTTATAGCAAAGTTTCCCTTACCAACTGTCTACTGTGCTGAGGATGAGGAATTATGGATATGTCACAGTATACATATATAGATCTTAAAAGCAAACAATAACTTTAAAAAGCATATATATGTCTTTAAAATAATATTTAAGGTTATTGTTTTGGTATCTGCTGATAAATCTTTCAAAAGTCATTTGTGTATAGCTTGCTACAGTGATGAAGTAGCTGTTTGGCTTCCAGGGGGAAGAATAAGCAATGTTAGATTATTTTCCTATTATTCATGATACTGAAATGCTTTGTTCATGTTAGCTAAAATAAATGCTGACCATTTAATCCCTTGGAAACAAATACATAGACTGAACTTTTACCTTCTTTCCACCATCAGGCCAGGTAAGATCAAAGTTTTTACATCTAACATTCTTCCTTTTGATCAAAAAATCAGATTCATGATAATCAAAATGGTTTAATTGACGAAAATGTTCTCAAGTCAAACTCCAAAACTACTGTAGCAGAATCTCCAGGTTTAGGGCCCAATAATTTTTACATGAAGCAGGCAAACCAGGTGATTATAGTGTTGAGCTTGATTTGGAGGTCAATGCTGAGATAAATATTCTCAGACATCCTATCCTGACAAAGGGAGAGATATTCTGATTACTGCAAGGCCAATTTTAGCTGTATTTTTTCCCTAGAGAAGAATTTGGTCTCAGAAATTGAAATAAGACTTTTTTTTTGGGGGGTGGGGGGGGGAAGAATAGGAGATTAAAGTTTTCTCAATAAAAATGTAAAGTGATGTCTTATAAGAACCATTAAAGAAAAAATAATTTTAAAAGAAAAATCCTGTGAGGAAGAAACTCCAGGGAATTTATGTAGATTATTAATTTCTGTAAGGACTAGTGAAAGTTGATATTGATCTCATATTCTTTCATCTCAAGAATTTAAGGTAACAGTTAACTAATGGATTTAAACAGGCAAGCATTACAAAGCATGTTTAATAGGTCAATGTAGCTGACCTTAGAAAATAAGATCATATAGATTGGACTTGCAGATCACCAAGTGAACGGTGCCATCCATCCTCTAATGTCACCTACCCGAGAAGGCATTTTTTGCACATGTAATCTTGTATATGTATGTTATATATCAAATTGCAATATATAATTGATCACACATCCATTAACCTCTGCTAGTGCCTTACAGTGAAACTCCCTCTGTTATCCTGTACAGTTGAAGAAAGCTGGCATTGTTTACAACATTCAGTTGTCTAAAACAATTAAGACTTAAATTATTTATCTGTGCAGATTTTATCATATACAACAAAAATATTACTGAAGTATAAGTTGAGTCGGTTACCAGAGTACTACTGTTGTAACCCCATGTCTAATTCTGGGAATGTTTAACTCTGGGAAGTCAAACTCTATCACTGTATTTCCTGATATAGTACATTATACATTTGAATTTTATATAGTAAAGGTCTACTAGCTACCTACTACTTATGTAGAAAATCTTGTAATATTTTGAATGGCAATTGGTTTCTAGCAATACAGAATATGGAGGAAGACAGTACCTATAGTCCCTCTTTTCTCTGATGCTAGATCTAGGAACTGCTAAAACTTTTTTTAATCTACTTATATTGTCCTTTGTTATTTTGGAAATGTTAATGTAAGCTGAGATTACTTCAGCCATGACTATTTGGAGGAGAGTCAGACTTGGGTGGCCTCCAAAATTAGGATTTGTGGTCATCCAGGAGTGGCACAAAGGGAATAGAGTACTGGGAAGTATCCTGAGCTATGCTTTGCACTTGCCTTGATTTGTGAAGTGCTCACATTATAGGACAGTTAATTGTTGTGGCTGGCAAAGACCTGGCAGAGCAGCATGTGTATTTTACCAATGAAGAGCCTCAGCCCAGAGGAGGGAAACAACTTGTCCAAATGTTTAAATTAGCTTCAGCACCATGGAGGATGAGATGAGCAAGGGGTAGAAGAAATGAAAAGCAAAGCATGGAGAAGATGAAGGGTAAGGGAGAGCCTTTCTGTCACATCACTAGGATATTCTGGCAACATCCATTTTCTTATATTGAACTTGTTAAATAAGAATACCTGTCTTCAGAGAAGGACTCTTCCATTTGTACATTCTGGCTTTTGGATTTCTCTCTGGGATGCTCATTTCCAGAACCTATCAGCAGCTTGTCTAACTCACTCTGTCACTCGTTTTGTCTTGTATCATTGGCAGAGCTTTTCCCAAATGTGTCCTGCCCTGAGTGCTTATTTCATTGTCTGTGACATGCCTCCAACAAGAAAGAAACAAAATGAAGCCTATTCCTAATCACAGGAATATATGCCAAACCAAATAAATCAAAATAAACTAAAACTGTTAGGAAAATTTGTAAGCACATCTAAAATAATGCCCCTAAAGATATAGAAGAAAAGCTGCTTCCACTCCTCCCATCCCCTTTTAAACATGGAATGTATCTAATGAAGGGTGGAATAACTAGTGATCAGGAAAGACTATAGGGATTGATTAGTTTCTCCAAATTATTTTTCTCCTGACTTCTTGGAGGAATAAGCACAAGGATTTGTTCACATTTGGCTGTAGGACTGGCTGATACTAAAAGATACAGGGGTCACTTTACGAAGAGTCCCATCTAGAAGAAGCAATAGAGAACAATGACCTGTGTTCAAATCCCAACCATGCCTCTCTCCAACTTTGGACAATATTCTCCTTTTTTCATGTAGGGACCCACACACTGATGATACTAGCAACATCTTCCTTGTAATACTGGTAGAACCAAAGTAATTTATGTGAATGAGGTACACAGCATATTTTCTGGCACATAGAAGCTGTTTCACATAGTGTTGTTGTTCACTATCATTGTTATTTAATTATTATTATTATTATCAAGGTAAAGTATCTGCTTGTGAGCTTGTAGTGGAAAAGACTGATGATTAACCTCCTTACTTATATCTTAGGTAAACTTATAAGACCCTGAAACAAGTGATCTCAACTATAGACATGCTCTGAAGTTGTTTCAGTTGGACTAGGATGGGGTCTAGCTAAAGCTGCCTGGCCTACCCCATGGATCTTGTGGTTTTTCCATGACAACACTTAGCAAGTGAATCATGCTCCTTTTCTATGCACTCAACTGTGTAAACTGTCTCCACAGATAGATGGTATTGCTTAAGCCATGCAATATTTGGGTGACAGAATTATATGAGGCTTTCCTGACAGAAATAAAGAATTTGGAAATGACACATAGGTCATAATAAGGATTGTTTCATCCACAACATCTTTCTGAAATCTTATGA
The DNA here is from genome assembly GCF_023159225.1 of Perognathus longimembris pacificus. Lineage (NCBI taxonomy): Eukaryota > Metazoa > Chordata > Mammalia > Rodentia > Heteromyidae > Perognathus > Perognathus longimembris. The sequence goes on from NC_063162.1 coordinate 31,480,840, forward strand.
CTCTGACACAAAACTATGTCTAGGGGAAAAAAAATCCTCAATTCTATTTTTCCCTTGCTTATTCCATTTCAGGAGTATCTTTCTTTTATCTTGTGCCTAGTCAGCTCAAGACAAGCATAATTTCTCACCTGACAGGTGAAAAAAAATTCTTCCTTTCTCTCTTTCCCCACAAGATGTTACTATTTAGTTCCATCTTTTTTATTCATTATAACATTCAATTAATTCCTTAAAAATCTTCAATTTAACATGATGTTTATAACTATGATATCGAACTCTCAGATTAGAACTATATAAACATTATGACCTACCTCAGTGCAGAGTCCATATGTGGAAGGAGGGTGGAGGCAAGAGTGATGTCTTCTCAGGTCAGATGCTGCTGTGTAAAGGAAAGCCCAGGGAGTGGAGGAATCAGGACATTGAGCATGCAGAACTTCCCTGTAATCATCCCTCACCTTAACAACCAGCTTTAATGCTTCAAGCCATAACTCTTCTGCCATTGCTTTTTTCCATGGATACCATTTTTCCTGGTAGAGTTCACAGCAACATTTTCCCACATATGAGGAGTTCACCACTGAGGCTATTGAAGAGTTTAATTAATATACAAGTACACTGCTTAAACTTCTATTACTGTAACAAAATAATACCTAAGATTCCTAAAGAAATGGAAATGTTTATTTTGGCTCATTTTTTTGGAGGCCTATGTACATAGATGGTCCCATTATTTCGGGGGGATGGCATGGCAGTAAGCTATGGCAGAAAGCCTTCATCTAATGAAGAGAGGGAGAGGGAGAGGGAGAGGGAGAGGGAGAGGGAGAGGGAGAGGGAAAGAGAGAGAGAAAGAGAGAGAGAGAGAGAAATTCTAGGTTCCAATTCTAGGTTAAATTCTTTGGCTCAAAGCTCATAACTCCCTGCCACTCCCTGCTTCTGCTGTCCCTTTATTATCTGACTTTGACCTTCTTGCTCCATCTTATTAGGCCCCGTGTAATTACATCAAGCCCACCCAGCTATTATAGGATAAACTTCCTATCTCAAAATCACTAACTTAGTGAAGAAAGTGCTTTAAATATGTAAGAATTTACAAGTGTATGCACATTTATAAATGATATATGTGAGTATTAATAATTATATAGAGAGGGGGGAGAGAGAGGAGAAGATATATAAATGTAGATTAAAAAATCAGTGACGTGAAAAAATTTACTACAACTGTACAGGGAAAGAAATTCCTTTTGTAATGTTTTATTTCCAAACATGGGAATGCTGTTGTTCACTATATTATTTTCTACATCATTTTTTTCAGGTTTGATTTAAACACAATAACACAGATAATAACTAAAGAGGGAAAAGGTAAAGAAAGTAAATAGCTGGAGACAGTACAAAAATTGCATCAAAATTCATTAGTGATCATGATAAATGACTTGATGATAAATGACTTAATTCAAAGAAAATGGCAGAGATAAAACAAATGGCAGATAAGATGTCAGACACTTGGGAAAATGTATCTAGAAACTGAATTTCCTTGACTAGATTAGAATTAAGGGCTGAAGCAAAAACAAAAAAACAAAAAGACATACATAATTTTCAAAGGCATGGTAGATGAAAACTCAAATAGAGAAAAAAATAAGTGTAGAATGAAAGGCTCACTTCAAAATTAAAACCAAAATGATACTTTATACAACATGCTTACCCAATCTTTATAGTTATAGGAATGAGGCATAACACAGAGACAATGGTATAAAATAAGCATGTAAACAGAAGTAGTAATACCATTGAAAATCACAGCAAGTTAGCTAAACAGGCAAGGAAGCTAAAATGATTTCATATTGTACTCTTATGATGCTGAACGCTGGAAGACAAAAGAAAAATATCTTTAGAATTGCCGGCTGGAAAGAGCTTTTTAACCTTTTTATTAAGACAAGAAAAAGACATTATCAGACACATAAATGTACAGAGAACATTCAATACATTCTTCAGAAGTCATGCCTATAGTCTTAGCTACTAAGAAGGGTGAGATCTTTTCTCTGTACTTTAATTTCCCCAATCTTTATCTGGGATCCATTTTTGCAGGGATTATTGATTGTGGACAAATGGATAAAGGTTGGATTGGAGTTATCTTTGTCAACAAAGAAGTCAGAAACATCTCTCTTCAGAAGCAAGGATAAACTTTCTATTTCAAAATCACTAACTTAATGAAGAAAGCGCTTTTTTTTTTAAACAATCAAACAGACAAGAAAAAAAAGGAAATACAAAAGGTATGGTTTCACATGGCATGTTAATAATAATTACAACAGTGGTATAACTCTTGTTTTCATAACATGGAGTTCATTTCACTTGGCATCATCTTATGTGATCATATGGGTGTAGCTATTGGGGTATTTTGATCTTCTATCATGACTAGCCTAATCATGTACTAGCTATTCCCTCTGAGGGACACCATAGGCTTTATGTTTCTTTGGGTCTAGGTCACTTCAATTATGGCCCGCTGCAACCAGTTCAGGGTTCCCGCCCATGGCCCACCACAGAAAGTGCTTTATATATGTAAGAATTTACAAGTGTACACACATTTACAAATGATATATGTGGATATAACTAATAACTGTAGTTTTTCACGGTGTGTTAATGCTTTTGCATAATGTACAGTCCCTTCCTGCCTGGTACTGGCATCGAGTGTCCTTTAACTCATCAAAATACAGGCAGATGGGCTGATAGCAGATGTAGGACATATGCGTACTAGGCACACACACACAAACACACACATATATACATATGTGTGTATAGATATAGATATAGATATACACACATATGCATGTGTCCTGTCTAAACTGTAATAGTCATTCTTTGCTGTCTGGCTGGATAGTCCCTAGCTCAGAACTGAACACTATTTAGTAAGGTCTATGCTTCTTTCTCTAGCTTAATCTCTCACTGAGTTCTCATTTGTCAGATTTTAATGGCATGTTCAAACTCCTATCAAAAAACCTTATGAAGGTGGGTATGGCATGCTGAATCATGAAGACTTGCTCTAAATTAAAGATAAGCTGATTTCTGCTACACTCAGAAGGATTTTACACATTTATTCTATAGTGAATGAAAAAAATCTGTTTTCCCCTGTGGACTTACAGACAGGGATAAAATTGTAAGAGAAGGTTTATCTGGAAGAATCCTTGGAGAGTGTCCTGAATTTAGTTGTTAAAAATGCTTACAGAGCTAATACTAGCAGTATTCATGCCAAGGGTGGTTAAAGAAGTTTGTTTCATAAAGAAGTCTCCCAAGTCCACATTCTTCTCCTGAATTAATAAAAATCCAAGAGAAGTTCCTAGACAAGACTGCAGACAAAAGTCAACTTTGATCTGAAGTTTCAGATCTTTCCATACCCCATTCTATATACTAAAATTTAATAAGCTTTAAATCAACATAGGGTAATAATTTTATTTTGCACAATTTATCTTATTACTCATAAGAATCTATACTTGGCCTTCCGCAAAGATAACTCCTAACACAAATTAAAGACTAATACAGTTAGCTTGGTAGAGAAAACAACATCTACATTTCTCTGAACTTTTATTCTCTTATTCAAGATACTTTGCCTGAAAAGCTATAGACACTAGAAGATTTTCTGAACTTTATCCCATTTTCCTTATAATCCAATACCATTTGAAACCCATTTAATAACTCTTTTCCTTTAACACTCCTTTTTAAGGAGTTCATCACATACACTACTCTGAATATTGCAGTTCTTTATTTTATCATCTTAGTAGTTGTACAAAGGAGGTGCCGTAAAGCACAGCAGTTTATGAATACAGTGTATCTTGATCAGTGTCACTCCTTGGACAGTCTCACCTCCTTCTCTTACTTTTCTTAATTTTGTGGCATATAAAATGAATTCTTGACTGGATTTTCCCTCTCTTCTCCTCTGCATTCCTCTACACTACTCCTATTGGTCCTGCCTCCTGTTCTTAGATGAACCCATTTCCTGGTGTTGTACCATTCCTAAGGAAATGGAGAGGCTTGGAAAAAAAAATTCTATTAAGTGAAGTAAGGTAGACACAGAGAAACAAAGGCTGCATGGTTTTATTCATTAGTGATAGATAGACTATACCTATAAATCTATAAGTAAATACTCTGGGTGGAATGCAAGTGGTTACAAATGAATTAACAAAAGTATCATAGACTCCATGGAGATCTCAAATAGTATAATCTTTTAGAAAGACTAAATCAAAGACCAACAAAATCCTCACTGGGAAATAGGTACATTCTCATTTCTTAATGGAAACTACAATTTAAAATTCAGTCTGCTTTAATCAATTCTTTCCAAGATGAAAGGTAAAAAAGCACAGGAAAACTACCAGATTAGGTGATCTTCAACATCCTTATTTTAACAAATAATTGTAGACATATTATATGTAAGCTGAGAAGAGGCAAGGCCCAAGAATAGAGTCAGGTAACATTGCTGCCTGCAAGAAGCTTATCCATTGTGGGAAAGAGCAAGAAAAGGGATTGCTTAAAAAGTAGACCCATTAATATCTGATGGCTTAAATGTACAATGTAGCATACAGTGTACATTCAAAAGTGAATTGTGAGAGTTCTTTGTATGGCACCCATTGCGTTAATAAAGTTTTATTCATTGTTTTAAAACAGAACCATGTAAAGAGATTGTAGCCTGAGACAGCGGGACAAAAATTATACCTTACCTATTCAATATTACTTGAGTGTAGAGAATGACTCTTATGGGACTACCAACTTCTGGCATTCTCCAGTGTTACCACTTTTCTGTTCATTGATCTTGTTTTGCAAAGGACGTCCTAGTATCCTTGGGCTCTTTTTTTCTTTTCTGTTTCCTTAAGATGTTTACTAATAATGAATTGTTGGGTAGTCTAATAATCTGAGTTCATTAGGAATAAATTCCAGGGTATATGAACTGATTAAGGAAAATGTGGGAAAGTCTGTGTACATGCTGGAGCGGTTGTTAGCCCTTTCTGCTATTGGAATATGTCCTATAAAGAACAACCTGATGAACATAGTTGGGCTGGTGGTTTTAGTATGGTCTTCCTTGTAATCTTTTGCATAGATGCCCAAAATTGGGGCTACTGGAGCATAGGGGAGTTCTATGTTTAGCTTTTTGAGCAACCTCCATACTGCTCTCCAGAGTTGTTGAACGAGTTTACACTCCCACCAACAATGTAGTAGGGTTGGCCACAACTGCCCCCCCCCCCCGCCCACCACCATTTGTGGTTATTAGTTTTCTTGATAATGGCCATTCTTAGTGAGGTAAGGTGGAACTTCAATGTTGTTTTGATTTGCATTTCTTCATTTCTTTTATGGCCAGTGATGTTGAGCACTTCTTCATGTGTCTCTTGGCCATTCTCATTTCCTCTTCAGAGAAGGCTCTTATTAGGTCTTTAGGCCATTCATTAAGGGGACAGTTGTTTCTTTGAGGATTTGTTTTGGGGGAATTTATTTTTTTGTATTCTATGTATATTTTAGAGATGAGGCCCTTGTCTGTTGTATGGCTAATGAAAATCTTCTCCCAATCTGTGGTCTTTCTATTTATCTTGCAAGCTATGTTCTTTGCCATGAAGAAGCTCTGCAGTTTGATGCAATCCCATTTGTCCAACCTTTCTTTGACTTGTTGTTTTTCTGGGCTTTTATTAAGAAAGTTTTGCGTGAGCAAGTCATAGAGTGAGTCAGGAGGGACGTCCCTCTTCTCTAGGCACTGCGGGGCAGGGTCCCCCTTAGGACAGGACAGGCAGTGACCATAGCCGGGCCTGTCCTTCTCTCCTCAGAAACACTGGCCACATACAAAGTTTGCTCATGGTTCTCTTCTTTTCCTTTGTAGGTTGTCTTATAGGAAAAGAAGTTTCTTCACTTAATCTGCTATTGCATTAGTCTCTGGCTCTGGAAACAAACTAAATTCATAGTAGCAGAAGAAAACAGGGATTTTATTACTGTTTAAGTGTTTATCTTGTCAGTATGAATGGAAACTATTGATAAATGAAATTAAACACACATAAAATATTGGGGAAAAAAAGAAAGTTTTGCCCTGTGCCAAAGAGCCCAAGTGTTTCTCCTATTATTTCCTGCAATGTTTTCAGGGTATCTGATTTTACCTCGAAGTCTTTGATCCATTTGGAATTGATTCTGGTTCTGAGTGATATATAAGGAAATAGCTTTAGTTTGTTACAGATGTTTAACCAATTTTGCCAGCACCATTTTTTGAAGAGGCTGTTTTTCGTTCATCCTATTTTTTAGCTCCTTTACCAAAAATTAAGTAGCCATAGGTCTGTGGGTTCATTTTTTGTTCTTCAGTTCTATTTCATTGGTCCTCAGGCCTGTTCTGTGCTAATAATATATTACTATAGCTTTATAATAGGGTTTGGAGTTTGGTGGTATTGATATTCCTCCAGCATTGCTCCTCCTGGTTAGGATTGTTTTTGCTATTTAGCCTTTTTTATTGCTCCATATGAAGTTTTGGATTGCTTCCTTTATTTCATTACAGAATGGTGTTGGAATATTGGTGGGTATAGCATTGAATTGTAGATAGCCTTTGGCAGTATTGCCATTTTCATGATGTTAATCCTCCCAATCCAAAAGCATGGGTAGTTTTTCCATTTCCTTATCTCTGCTTTAATTTCCTTTTTCATCTTTTTAAAGTTTTCATCCTAGAAATCTTTCACTTCTTTGGTTAAGATTATTCTTAAGTCTTTTATGTTTTTTGAGGCTATTACAAAAGGAGTTGCTTTCCTGATTTTAGCCTCACTCTGCATTGTTGGCATACAGAAAACCATTTATTTTTTAGAATTTATTTTATATCCTGCTACTTTGCCAAAGTTTTGGATCAGCTCAAGTAACTTGGGATTAGAATCTATGGGGTTCTTTAAATATAGGATCATGTCATCTGCAAAGAGAGAGACAGAGAGTTTTACTCCATCTTTTCCTGTTTGGGTCCCCTTTATATTTGCCTCTTGCCTTATTGCTCTGGCTAGGAATTCTAGTATTATGTTGATGAGGAGTGGAGATAGTGGGTATCCTTGCTAAAATATAGAACCAACCCAGATGCCCCTTGGTAGATGAATGGATCAAGAAAATGTGGTACACATGCACAGTGGAATTCTATGTCTCTATCAGAAAGAATAATTGCCCCGTTCATAATAAAATAGTACCACTTGGGAAAAATCATAGTTAAGTGAAGTGAGCCACACCCAAAGAAACATAGACTCTATGTTTTCCCTTACTGGTAATAATTAGTATGTGTAGGATAGTCCTAGCAGAAGATCAAAATAGCTCAATAGTTATGTACATATGAACACATAAGATGATGCTAAGTGAAATGAACTCCAAGTTGTGGAAATAAGTGGTTTATCATTATCATTGTTATTTTCTTTTTTTTTTTTTTTTTTTTTTTGGCCAGTCCTGGACCTTGGACTCAGGGCCTGAGCACCATCCCTGGCTTCTTCCTGCTCAAGGCTAGCACTCTGCCACCTGAGCCACACCGCCCCTTCTGGCCATTTTCCATATTTGTGGTACTGGGGAATCGAACTGAGAGCTTCATGTGTAGGAGGCAAGCGCTCTTGCCACTAGGCCATAATCCCAGCCCAAGTCATTGTTATTTTCAATATGCCATGTGAAATTATGCCATTTTGTTTTCTCATTCGTAACCGTGGTTTTACTCCTGATGTCACTGTTACTGATTTCCGTACCCTGGGTATTGAATATATGTTTATTGGAACTAGGGAAGGGAAGGGGAACATCAAAATGGAGAGACAAAGGATAAAAGACAAACAAATGCAACAACAGTACTTACAAAACTGTATGCTGTAAACCAACTGTACAACTCATGGTGATAGGGGAGGAAAATGAAGAGGGGATATGGTGGGATAAAAATGAGGGAAGAAGTAACAAGTTGGATACGAAATGTACTCATAACCTTACATATGAAACTGTAACCCCTCTGTACATCACTTTGACAATAAATAAATAATAAAAAAGTAAACAACCTGATGGCTGATGTTCCAGGTATGTGTGGAACAAGGAACTCAACTGATAACTTTAAACCAAGGGCACCCATCTTCTGCCTGAATGAACTAGAGATGCCTAAAGGTAGGTCTATGCACATGAAAATTGGATGTTTGCTGCTGTAAGCCTTTGACTTGGTCATGATGATTAAGCGCTTTATAATTTTAATGGGAGTTCTTCTAACTAAGCTACTTAGCCAGATTCCTGTATTACACCCTCTTCCAGTATTCCCATAAAACCTATTAACTAATGTTAATGCCTCATCAATTTTCATAGCTAGTAGTAAGCTAATTTACTACACCTATACTCCTGGTTGAATAAAGGCTCACTGAGAACCTCACGTGCAATTATGTCTGTTCTTGTTAGAAATACTAAAATAATTAATTTAGTTGGAGCAATTTGATGAAATGAAGAACATATTGTTGTACAAAAACTATTTTATAGGAACTGGAGGTGTGACTTAAAGGGGGTAGAATGCCAGCCATGAGTCACAAAAGACAGTAAGAGTTCATGGCACTGAGTTCAAGTGTCAGTACTGATCTTAATGCACCCCTCCTCTCATATATGCACATGCATGTATGCATGCTTGCACACATGTATGCGCATGTGCGTGCGCACACACACTCACACAAACAACCAAAAACTACATTGTGCTCTTTGAAAAGTTCGATAAAAGTCATTAAAATTATAGAAGTTAAAATTGACAAGGGTTTTTAATCACCATATGATATATAACCATATGTTATATATATGTATATACATATATAATTTTTGAGATATAATCTCATCATGTAGCCGAGGCTGTCCTTGAACTTGTAATTTTCCAGCTTCAGCCTCTCTAATGTTGAGATTATAGACATGAATCAACATACCTGACTCCTTACCTTACTTTAAAGACACTAAAAACTAAGAATGACAATAATGATCAATTAATTACAGAATGATTATGTAGTATCTGATATCTAAAAGACCTTGGTTCTTCATGTTTTAAGTTCAAATACATCACTGAATGTATGTGCATCACTTTTAATGATCCCCTGAGAACCATCAACATTTTTATTAATTACATCTTTATAGAAGGTAACAAGATAAAGAAATCTTCCTAATTCACACCACTCAGGAGTGCAGGAACCAACAATAAAATTTCACATTACTCTTTGAACTCTGCACTAACCTCATCTTTTACAGACTGAAAGAGATTCATGCCTTGTTTTCCTTTGCTGATTCTAAACGAGGCTATTCAGAGGAGTTACTTTACAAATATAGCAATACAAATACAAATATAGTAACATAAATTCTACACTGAAAAGGAAGTCAGGCTGACAAATCAGGCTAGTTGCCTGTTTAGAGCAAATCAAGAGGGGGTTGTTTTTCATGTGTTATAACTTGAGGCTACTGCCTTGTCACTGACTTAGAAAACACTGTCATCAGAAAGCCACCTTAATCTGGCTGTTTCAAAGGAGGGAGATATGGTGAATAATATTAGTGATTAACAATTCAGATCATAGTAGTTTTTCTTTCCTAATCTCTACCTAAACCTATCTTGTTAACAGTACAAGCTCTTGGAAAACTTACATTTTATTTGCTTTTCTCTTTCAGGCTTCCTGATATATATCAAGGTCTATTTCATGGTTGGTTTATAGTGAGTACACTAATAACTATTGAGCTGGAAAGTCACAGTGACACTGAATGTGCTTCTAAGCAGCTGATTTGAAAGTGACTTTCCTATAATTACATTCAAGGGAATAGGGAGGGGTGTATTGTTTGTGTAAAATATGTGTGTGCATATTTGCGTATACATACACAAATTAAAATTGGCTAAAGGAGGCTCTCTTTTAACTAGTCTCCCAGTTGCACATCAAGAAGGTAAATCTTATGAGACCATGTTGGATTAAAAAAGGGCCTAAACCTTAACTAAAGGTATGAGATCTTGAGATGCAGACATTGATATTCCTTAGAATAAAGAACAGCACAATTCAAATAATTTCTAGTTTCGATGTCCAGAAACAGAAACACGTCGACAGCATCCATACATACACTGATGTCACCTTCACTATTGACAAGTATATATATATTTTTTTTCTTAAGAATTATCCTGGGCTTGGAAGTTGTTTTGGTTTTTTTTTAAAAAAAAAAAACACCTGTAAAACAGATATATTACATTTAGAGGTACTCCTTCATCAGAGCTATGATTTTAGTATATAGCCGTTGAGGGGCATCAAGGCCCCAGACAAAATCAAAGTGGTTCCAATCAGGCAAAAGTCTAAAATAACGGAGGTTTCTAATTTGAGGAAGTATCCTGGCCACATCCTGGGGTGTCACAAGGCTGTCATGTCCACCAGCCCAAACAGCAGTAGGGACCTTCATGGCAGTTATGTCATAGAGTGGGGGGCGACTCTGTGAAAGGAGAAACAAAGGATAGTCATACACTGAAGTCGGTCATAGCAATAGCTGAATTTAAACAAATGGAAAAATTCCAGAAGACTGAGTATCCACTTTAGCCATAGATCTTTTAGGGACTAAGATAAGAAGACAACACATAATGTCCCCTATATTCATTCAAGGAGTTTGCCACTGAGGAAGCAAGGCAAGATAGCTAAATGAACACTTGTGTACGTAGTAATGTAGATTGTATGCCTTAAGACAGCCTCAAAATGCAAGACAGATGACGACAAAGAAGAAATTCTTTCCACCTGGGCATTAATGGAAAGAGGAATCATTTGAAATGAGTCTTGTAGGTGGATGGATTTTGGCAGGTATAAATAATGGTAGATAGAGGAGGAGGGTTTCAGAGGGAAGGAAGAGTGAGCTGGTCATAATAAGGAAGGGAATATAGTAGAAAAGAGCAGGCAGATCATAAAGGTTTGAGTGTCAAGCTAAGGCATTTAGACATCTTTCAGAAGTTGTAGGAAAAACATAGAGCCATTTCTGAGAATCTGTGGTAAAACACCTACAAGAGCCTCAGTGAGCAGGATGACTTGAAGGAGTGGGTTGAAGATAAGTCCTAAATGATCTAGGCAAATGGATCTTCCAAACTATAGCTCTAGGAATGATTTTGTTCTCTAAGGGAGAAAGGAGTTGTGAGAAATTCTAGGAGAGAGTTGACAATTTGAAAGAGATAAGAGGAAAATTAGAGGGCAAAGGGCCCACTCAGAAATGGGAAGGAAACCAGGCATCCATGCACTATGGAAACTCAAATTAAGAGAGCTAGATGTAACATGGTTGTTATAACATAACACATTTTGAAAAGTAAAAATAGACAACTGAATCTTGCAATTAAAAATCACAGCTGACTTTAAATGGAGTTCTGCAATAGACCAATGAAGACTCAAACTATACTTGAAGGTACAGAAGTGAGTAAAACAGGGCAACACACTTTTTTATAAATGTTTTTAAAAAGTGGAGAGAGGGCTGGGGATATAGCCTAGTGGCAAGAGTGCCTGCCTCGGATACACGAGGCCCTAGGTTCGATTCCCCAGCACCACATATACAGAAAACGGCCAGAAGCGGCGCTGTGGCTCAAGTGGCCAGAGTGCTAGCCTTGAGCGGGAAGAAGCCAGGGACAGTGCTCAGGCCGAGTCCAAGGCCCAGGACTGGCCAAAAAAAAAAAAAAAAAAGTGGAGAGAAACAGACTGGTGGAATGGTGACTTGTAAGAATTGGTGGATTACAGGAAAGTTTCTTGTTTTTCATTAAAGACAAGAGTTTGGATGAGATAAAGAGAACGTCTAGGAAGAAAGGGAGATAAGGAAAGACAGGACAAATGGAACAGAAGCAACTTAATTTATTTTTTTTCCAAATTTTTATTATCAAACTGATGTACAGAGGTTACAGTTTCATACGCTAGGCATTGGATACATTTCTTGTACTGTTTGTTACCTTGTCCCTCATACCCCCCTCCCCCCTCCCCCTTACCCTTTCCCCCCCTGAGGTGTTCAGTTCACTTACACCAAACAGTTTTGCAAGTATTGCTATTGTAGTTGTTTGTCTTTTTTTACCCTGTGTCTCTCAAATTTGGTATTCCCTTTCAATTTCCTGCATCCAATACCAGTATACACGGTTTCCAATATACTCAGATTAGATTACAGAGATAGTGTAGGTACAACCACAGGTATCACAGGAAGGTGATACAAGAAGATCATCAATAGTAGAAGCTACAGATACACATGGGACATTGAAAGTAGTTACAACTGTGATATAACAATTGTCTCCATAACATGGAGTTCATTGTACTTAGCATCATCTTATGTGTTCCTAAGGGTATAGCTATTGGGCCTTGTGATGCTCTGCTATGACTTGCCTACACCTGTACTAATTATTCCCAATAAGGGAGACCATAGAGTCCATGTTTCTTTGGGTCTGGCTCACTTCACTTAGTATAACTTTTTCCAAGTCCTTCCATTTCCTTACAAATGGGACAATGTCATTCTTTCTGATAGAGGCATAAAATTCCATTGTGTATATGTACCACATTTTCCTGATCCATTCGTCTACTGAGTGGCATCTGGGTTGGTTCCAGATTTTCGCTATGACAAATTGTGCTGCGATGAACATTGTTATGCTGGTGGCATTATTGTGATTTTGTTTGTGTTTTTTTGGATAGATACCCAAAAGTGGGGCTGCTGGATCATAGGGGAGTTCTATATTTAGCCTTCTAAGGAATCTCCATACTGCTTGCCAGCGTGGCTGAACCAGTTTACATTCCCACCAACAATGAAGTAGGGTTCCCTTTTGGCCACATCCCCTCCAACAATTGTTATTGTTAGTTTTCTTGATATATGACATTCTTACTGGGGTGAGATGGAATCTCATTGTTGTTTTGATTTGCATTTATTTTATGGCCAGTGATGTAGAGCATTTTTCCAACAATTGTTATTGACATGATCCTATACCTAAAGAATCCCATAGACTCTACCCCCAAGCTACTAGAGCTGATCCAAAACTTTGGAAAAGTTACAGGATATAAAATAAACCTTCAAAAATCAACGGCCTTTCTCTATGCTAATGACCCAAAGACCAAGGCTGAAATCAGGAAAGCAACTCCCTTTGCAATAGCCCCCCAAAACATAAAATACCTAGGAATAACCTTAACCAAAGAAGTGAAAGACCTCTTTGATGAGAACTTTAAAAGCTTGAAAAACGAAATTAAGTCAGAACTAAGGAAAAGGAAAAACCTCCCATGCTCCTGGATTGGGAGGATTAATATAATCAAAATGGCAATATTGCCAAAGGCTATCTACAAATTCAATGCAATACCCATTAATATCCCAACACCATTTTTTAATGAAATAGAAGAAGCAATCCAGAAATTCATATGGAACAATAAAAGACCTAGAATAGCAAAAACAATCCTAAGCAGAAAGAACAGTGCTGGAGGAATTACAATACCCAACGTCAAGCTGTACTATAAAGTTGTAGTAATAAAAACAGCTTGGTATTGGCACCGGAACAGGCCTGAAAACCAATGGAACAGAATTGAAGACCCAGAAATGAACCCACAGAACTACGCCTACTTAATCTTTGATAAAGGAGCTAAAACAATAGTATGGAAGAAAGATAGCCTCTTTAACAAATGGTGCTGGCAAAACTGGCTCAACACATGCAACAAACTAAAACTAGATCCTTATATATCACCCTGCACCAAAATCAATTCCAAATGGATTAAAGACCTCGAAATCAAAACAGACACCCTGAAAACACTAAAGGAAGGAGCAGGAGAAACACTTGGGCTCCTTGGCACAGGACGGAACTTCCTTAACAAAGACCCAGAAAGGCTACAAATCAAAGAAAGGTTGGACAAATGGGACTGCATCAAACTGCAGAGCTTCTGCACGGCAAAGGACATAGCTCACAAGATAAACAGAAAGCCCACAGACTGGGAGAAGATCTTTACCGGCCATTCAACGGACAAAGGCCTCATATCTAAAATATATGCAGAACTAAAAAAATTACCCTCTTCCAAAATAAAACCACAAAGAACCAATAGCCCACTCATCAAGTGGGCTAAAGACTTACAAAGAGACTTCTCTGATGAGGAAATGAGAATGGCCAGGAGACATGTGAAAAAATGCTCTACATCACTGGCCATAAAAGAAATGCAAATCAAAACATCATTGAGATTCCATCTCACCCCAGTAAGAATGTCATATATCAAGAAAACTAGCAACTTGGGCTGGGGGTATAGCCTAGTGGCAAGAGTGCCTGCCTCGGATACACGAGGCCCTAGGTTCGATTCCCCAGCACCACATATACAGAAAACGGCCAGAAGCGGCGCTGTGGCTCAAGTGGCAGAGTGCTAGCCTTGAGCGGGAAGAAGCCAGGGACAGTGCTCAGGCCCTGAGTCCAAGGCCCAGGACTGGCCAAAAAAAAAAAAAAAAAGAAAACTAGCAACTTAATTTCTGATACAGAAAGGCAGGGGAAAATCAGAAGGACACAGGTACTTTGATGCAGACAAGAAGGAAATAATAATTTCATTCATGTAGCAAATATTGAGAGTCTGGGACATTCCAGGTACTCTTCTGAGCTAAACAGCCAGGGAACAAAATGGAGAGAAATCCATACCCTCCTGAAGTTTACATGGGTTGATGTATTTCTGTTAGGTCCACGCCTGAGACTCAAAATTGGTACCTGATGCTCTCGCTCACAGGCTAGTACTCTACCAACTGAGCCATGCTGCCAACCCAGTGGGCTGGCTGTTCTTCTTCATGGGAGCAATAGAGAGGTTGACTTCAGGGAGAGGCTAACTGTTGAAAATAGCTTCTTATTGGGAATGGAACAAAATGGACTTCAAATCATATAAAATGAAGAAAATAAAAACCAAAACAACCAGGATTGGCTTGGAGCAGGTTAGGGCCAGCTAAATGTTGATGAATGCTAAGGACCCTGATACCCTGACATCAGAACTTAATTATTGTTGTAGGTGTGTGGTGTGGTTGTGTGTGTGTGTGTGTGTGTGTGAGTTGTCTTGTAAATGTAAGTATCACATAAATATATTTGTTCACTAAATTACTGGAAGAAAGCCTAGTACTATATGTTAAGTCCAAAATAAGAATTTTTTACTCCTTTGTGTTCATCCACTGCATTTCCTTAACTGAAAATAACCATATTAACATATGCTCATTGTTTTTCCTGAGACTTTTCTAAACATATGCATTTAGGTAAGTGCCAGTTGCTCATGTCTCTAATCCTAGCTTCTTAGGAGGCTGAGTTTCCAGCAGACCATGGTTTGAAGTCAACATGGCGAAAAAAATCCATGAGACTATATTTCCAATTAACCAGTGAAATAGCACATTGTGCTAGATTGGAGATGTGGCTGAAGTGTTAGAGCACCAGCCATGAGCAAGCAATGATTGAGAGAGAAAGAGAGAGAGAGAGAGAGGAGGGGGAGGGAGAGAGAGAGACAGGATGGGAAGGAAGAGAGAGGGACAGGGAGGGAGAGGGAGGGGGGAAAGAGAGAGAGCTACAGAGAGAGAGAGAGACAGAGAGAGAATGAGGCCCTGAATTCAAACCATGAAATAAGTATTTAAAAAGAAAAAAAATGTATTTGTGTAAACACAATGGAAGACACAAGAGAACATTTTGGCGGGAAATGTAACCATTATATACTTTGATTATGGTGTGGTTACATAAATGAATGTATTTGTCAAATCTCATTGAACTGGAAAAATGCAATCATCTAATTTTACTGTTCATAAATCACGTTGTTCAAAATGACAAAAAATAAAGAAAAATTTGTAATCAAGCTTTTATAATTATTGTAATGAGGTAATAAACTCAATTCTCTGAATTATTGTTGAGAAATCCACTGTTCTGATTGTTTTTATGCTCAAAAGCAACTTAAATGATCTGTGCTGACTTTAATATCTATTAAAAACACAGTCTACGCCAGGCATCCATGGCTCACACCTATAATCCTAGCTATTGAGGAGGCTGAGATCTGAGTATCATAGTTCAAAGCCAGCTCTGTCAGAAAACTACCCATGAGACTCTTATCTCTGATAAGCAACTCAAAACCCAGAAGTGGCACTGTGGCTCAAGTGGTAGAGTGCTAGCCTTGAGCACAGACTTAGGGACAGGGCCTAGGCACTGAGTTCAAGACCCACAACCAACCAAAAAAACAGTTAGTTTAGAAAAGCATTTAATTTAACGTTGCGCTCAACTCATACTTAGAAATCAAGACCCTGATTAGGAAAATAGAAAAATTGGAGAAGAATTAACAATACTGTGTTAAGTCTACAGGTTTTCATACATAAAGTGATATAAAAAAAAAACAGATGTTTGAGACTCAATTCTTCTTGGCAAGATTTTTATGCGACAGTTTTCATTATTTGTATTGCAATTATGTTTCAAAATTTCTCCATCAGGGCTGGGAATATAAACTAGTGGCAAGAGTGCTTGCCTTGTATACATGAAGCCCTGGGTTCGATTCCTCAGCACCACATATATAGAAAATGGCCAGAAGGACCACTGTGGCTCAAGTGGCAGAGTACTAGCCTTGAGCAAAAAGAAGCCAGGGACAGTGCTCATGCCCTGAGTTCAAGGCCCAGGACTGGCCAAAAGAAAAAATTCTTCATCGATTTGGAAGCAAGAGTAAATGTTGTATAAATCAACAAAATGCTGAGAAAATTAATATATGAAACAATTACTGCACATTGTAATCTCTGGGTAAGGGGATTATAAATGTTTTAATTTCCTTTATATAAGCACATTTTATTTCTAAAAATTCTATAGTGAATATATAAATTACACATTTTTCCAAAAAGATCTATTTGTGCAAATACCACCAATTAGTAAACAAGATTTTTCTTATTTCTAAATGGTTTCTACTAAAATTTCTTAAACTTCATGAAAAATTTCTATGATAAAAACTTTAAAAAAATGAAAAAGGAAATTAAAACACAACTAAGGAAGTAGAAAAATTCTCATGCTCCTGGATTGGGAGGATTAACATTGTTAAAATAGCAATACTGCCAAAAGCTGTCTACAAATTTAATGCAATATTCATCAATACTGCAACATCATTCCTTAACGAAAGACAAGAAGCAATCCAAAAATTCATATGGGATAATAAAAGACCGTGAATAGCCGGAAAGTCCTTAGCAGAAAGAACAGTACTAGAGGAATATTAATACCAAACTTCAAACTCTGTCACAAAGCCATAGTAATATAAACAGCTTGGTACTGGAATAAGAACAGGCCTATGGAGCAATGGATGAAAACTGAAGACCAAAAAATGAAACGACAGACCTATGACCACTTGATCTTCAATAAAGGAGCCCCCTAAAAAATAGGATGGAAGAAAGATAGCCTTTTCATCAAATGGTGTTGGCAGAATTGGTTAAACACCTGTAATAAACTAAAGTTATATCTTTATATATCATACTGCACCAGAATGATTTCCAAATGGATCAATGACCTTGAGGTAAAAGCAGATACCTTGAAAGCATTATATGAAGGAATAGGAGAAAGTTTAGGGCTCCTAGGGACTAGGAATGAGGCTTAGTAGTAGAGTGTTTGCCTCATATACATGAAGCCCTGGGTTTGATTACTCAGCACCACATGTATAGAAAAAGCCAGAAGTGATGCTATGGTTCAAGTGGTAGAGTGCTACTCTTGAGTAAAAAAAAAAGCCAGGGACAGTGCTCAGGCCCTGAGTTCAAGGCCCAGGACTGGAAAAATATATATAGTATGGCCAAGAGACACAGGAAGAAGTACTCAACATCTCTGCCCCCCCCAAAAAAATGCAAATCAAAACATCAGTGAGATTCCACCTCACCCCAGTTAAAATGGTCATTATCAAGAAATTTAATAACAACAGATGCTGGTAGGGCTGTGGCCAAAAGGGAATGCTACTACACTGTTGGCAAGAGTGTATGCTTGTTCTGGAAAACAGTATGGAGGTTCCTCAAATGATTAAACATAGAACTCCCATATGACCCAGCAATCCCACTTTTGGGCATTTATCCAAATGATCACACTCAAGCTACCAGCACACCCATGTTCACTACAGCATTATTTACTGTAGCTAAGATATGGACCCAACTCAGATGGCCTTCAGTAGATGAATGTATCATGAAAATGTGGTATACATACACAATGGAATTCTATGCCTCTATCAGAAAGAATGGCATTGCCCCATTCATAAGGAAATGGAAAGACTTGGAAAAAATTGTATTAAGTGAAGGAAGCCAGACCCAAAGAAACATAGACTCCATGGATTCCCTCATTTTTAAAAACTAGTATATGTCTGGGATAGTCTTACCAGAGGATCATAATAGCTCAATAGCTATGTACATATGATCATATAACATGGTCATATGGTTCATAAGTGAAATTAACTCCAGACATGGAAACAAGAGGTTTTTCTCTTTGTTTTTTTTTTGTTTGTTTGTTTTGTTTTTCTTTTGCCAGTCCTGGGCCTTGGACTCAGGGCCTGAGCACTGTCCCTGGCTTCTTCCCTCTCAAGGCTAGCACTCTGCCATTTGAGCCACAGCGCCGCTTCTGGCCGTTTTCTGTATATGTGGTGCTGGGGAATCGAACCTAGGGCCTCGTGTATCCGAGGCAGGCACTCTTGCCACTAGGCTATATCCCCAGCCCCTGTTTTTGTTGTTTTTAATGTGCTATGTGAAGTTATTTCTTTTTTATTTCACTTTTTTTTCCTTTGGTTTATCCTCTGTTGTCACTGTATTTGATTTTGTTACCCTGTGTATTGTATATACATTTATCTGAATTGGTGAAGGGAAGGGGAACAACAAAATGGTGTGACAAAGGACAAAGGGTGAAACAATGCAACAGTTATACTCACAATACAATATGTTGGAAATTAACTTTACAACTTGAGAGGGGGCTGAAGGAAAGGGAAAGTGGGAGAAAAATGAGGGCAGGGGTAACAATGTTCGACAAGAAGTATACTCATTACCATACATATGTAACTGCAACCCCTCCATACACCACTTTGACAATAGAATTAAATTTTAAAAATAAGATAAAATTTCTTAAACTTCATCCTGGTGTCTTTCCATGTAGCTCACCTGATTGTAATGATGCATATTTTCAGCTTCGCTTCCCCAGTCATAAGCTCTGAATTCATCAGATCGGTAAAGCTGAAAAAAAAAAAAGTTTTAGAAAAGCAATATTCATGTTAACAATCATGAGAATCCATAGAAAATCTTGTAAAAAACACAACATTGGGAAGAAAGTAGGGTCTCTGTATCACCAGAAGGAAATAAACACATTCTTACTATGTAAAATGGTGTTTGATAGAAAATTAATGATTTCTCTTGGTTTGAATAAGAAATCATATAGATAACCAAGACTCACGAGAAGAAAACTGAATCCCAGATATTTTTCTTTCTTAGAAAGTTTCAGCCCTCTTGAGATTCTTTCAATTTACCTCTTTAACTAAAGGACTGTTTTATAGTCTCTATCTAATATGGGGCTTGATAATATCATCCATTTGTTCCACCACAAAATTCTTTCCCTTAAAATCCAGGGGCATCAAAATATGAGAGTAGCAACAAGGACAAATTGGAAGCAAGGTTTTAAACTTCATGGGAAAATCTTGTCAAGAGGCAATTCTGCCCTTCCACATAGAAAGAAAATTAGATATGGAGTGGATAAAATGCTACCTGTTTGATATGCAGAATGTTCTGTATTGATGATCCACTGGGAGCATGTGACATATACACATGTATTCGACTCTAGAGAAATTAAACCCATGTTATAGCCAAAAATCACTCAATGGAATAAACAGTGCTCCTCAGAAGAAGCAGAGAACAATTATGGGTAGAATTAATAATGAATATTGCTACTTTGAAAATGATGAGGCCGAATTACCTTGAGATAGATTATCTTATCTCTCTCTATATTATACATCTTATATAATATGCATATCTATATTACCCTGAGATATATTATACAAATATAGTATATATCACATATATAGTGGTAGATATCCTTGGGCCAAGCAGTGGGAAAAAGTGCTATGTGCAAATGTGAAAGGGTGTGATGAGCAGGCACAAAGACTGCTGCAGGGAAACAGAGCACAAAACCTGACTCTAGGATCTCATGTTAATTATCAGCCTTATAAATTTGGTCTGTTTATTTACTATCTGGACTCATTTTTTCATCTGTAAAAATATATTAAAATCATACTGCTAACTTTATGGTCTTTTGGAGAAATACATAATGCACTGCAAAAATAAAAGCTAACATTGACTTCTTTACAAAGATGACTTCAATATTTGGAAATATCAGATACAAAAGTTATAGTCATCCAACAGTAATCATAATGACGTGTCTTAGAATATAATGAACACAGTTAATGAAAGATTTAAAAATGCTTATTTGTTTTTAGTGCTGGTGGCTCGTGCCTCCTAGCTACTCAGGAGGCTGAGATCTGAGATTCACCATTCAAAGCCAGCCCTCACAGGAAAGTCTGTGAACTCTTATCTCCAATCAATCAAATAAAAAGCCGTAAGTGGTGCTGTGGCTCAAGTGGTAGATTGGGAGTCTTGAGTGAAAAGAACTCAGGGACAGTACTCGGGTTCAGAATTCTCCAGGACTGGAAAAAAAAAAAAAGTTTACTTTGAATGGTTCTCATTGGCTCACTGTAACATAATTTAACCTCTAAAAGAAGAGGAGTCAGATGAGCTGGTGGAGAACAGCTCTCTTGGTACTGGCTTGATTGTGACAAAACTATTTCACCATACTAGTCTACAAATATAAATTCCTCCTTCTGCTTTTCCTTCTTGAATTCCCAATAACTAGAAATAAGCACTTGATGAAATAAGATTGCTAAAACTGCTATTTAATTTTAAGAAGGGGATTCCATTGCCCTTTTTATTTTATCAAAGATTTTCAATGTCAAGTGGTAAATTTTATTTTAAATTAAAAAATAGTCACACCTAAAGGACAGCAAACAGAAAATAAACAGTATGCTTACATAGGCTTCTCTCTTTTTCTAAGGCTTTATTTTTAATGCAATGTAATTAAAATGCAATAATTTTGAATAAATTATCATAGTAGTAACTGATTGCACACATATGAGAATTTGATACCCATTATGAAATGTTTTGTCCCATTTTTACTAAGGATGGAAAGATGCAGTTGCCTTTCATTTTCCCAATCCTCTTAGTTATAGTGTGTCAGAGTACCTGCTCCTGTAGGCATGGCAAATATCTACATTTAATGAATTGGGATACCATCTGAATTTATGTGGTGTGATCAGCAAAATAAAATCAAAGGAAAGGTGATATATATTCAAGTATCAAATGGTCCATGATTATTATACCTACTGCATTCATGTTTTTCTTGTTGAATCCAGCCCATAGCGACAAAAGTTCAGTACACATTGGTAAGAGTACTTTGTTGCTGCAGATTTTTGTAGAAGCTATCTTTTTATTATTATCTTCTAGAAAGAAACCTTTGGTACCAAACATAGCCTGTAAGAGAAAAAACATACATATATTTCAAGATCTTCAGACTACTTTATATTCCCTTCCCTTCATTCTGGGATTGGACTACATATAGGAATCTATTTCTATTTACATTAGTTGTTTCAGTTAATCAAATTAAGTCCTTTACAGAAAATGATTTAGGAGTTCATTTCCAAATGAACAAGGTCATCAAATTTCAGTAAGGAATCTTTAACCCCCAATTCTTGGCTCCATAGTGAACTTTCTTTATAACCTGTCCAATCAGTGATTGCCACGTGCTTACTCCTTAGCATGAAAAGAAAAATCCTTTTTCTCTTTAGGGTCAAATATTACATTAAGTAGAAAGAAAATCCAATGTTTCCTACATTATTTATGTATACATTGGCTTTCTAGTGCTCCCTGAGGTTAGTCAGTTATCCTAACAAAAATAAGAGAATAGGGTGCCAAAGAGAAATTGGCACTAGGCATACAGGAGGTGATAATGTTCAACAATGAACAGAATGAAAAGCAAGTCAGAAACAAAACACCCTTTCAAAAACCTCAAGAACAAAGTTCCAGAGAATATATTGAAGGAAGTAAAACACATTTACAACAAAAAAGCATAAATTACTGATGAAAGTCAGCAAAGAAGACATTGGAAAATGACAAGGCTTCAACATGTTCAAGATTGGAAGAAGGAGATTATTTCTTTTCTGGAAATGGATGAAGTTCCAGATGCTCTTATAAAATGCAAAAATCTAAATTCAGGACAAAGGTCACATCCTCTCTCTCATATGTAAATATAGACCTAAAAGAAACCAAATCTGAAACATGACTGTAGTTGTTCAACTCTTTTGAGGAGATGAGTAGAAAGGAGAGAGAGAGGAAAAGAAAATGGTGAATGGTATAAACATCTAAATACATTGTCCCTATGTATGCAGATGGCACCCCAAACTTCATTGAAAACAGCTGAGTACTAGAAGGGTGAGAGGGACTAGGAAAGATAGAATAGAGGGTGTTAATGTGTTGAAGTATAATATAGGCATGTATGAAATACCATGGCAAAATCCTATCATAAAATTAACATATTGTAAAACTGCAAATGAGAGATTGTATAACAGAGACTGTCTTCTGTGGGAATACTAATGGGTGAGAGAGAAAGAGAAAACAGATGGTGAGGGAAGGTGAATATTGTCAAATACTTTATATACAAGTGTGAAAATAGAACAATGAACCTAATTGAGATTGTGTTGGAAAGAGGGAAAAGAAAGAAGTGAATGTGGAAGAAGTGAATTTGGTCAGAACATGTGGTTTGCATGTATGGAAACAGAATAATAAAAATCTTATTTATCTAAAATATGCTAACAACATGTGAAGAAAAGAAGGCCTTTTGGATAACACTTCTAGAACTTGGGAACTTTTGGTAGGAACTTTAGTGGTGTTCTGGGAGAGCCAGAGAATAATATTTAAAGTAGTAGGAAATTTGGTAGTAGATAATGTGAACTGAGATATGTAGATAATATTCCAAACTAATTCAACTGATATTAAGACATTTTGAAATAGAACTGATGCAAACAGTTGAAATAGAGTAACAACACTGATCTTCATGGCTAACAGTACAATGATACTGCTGTTGAATCAATGATTAGGCCATATAAAAACATATTTTCCTTTCCTGACATTTGACTCCAGGTATGGCAATGCTTTCTTACATATGAATAATTATGAAATTCTAATGAATAACTGTGGAACTCTAATGTATCTCAAGTTCATTTTAGCACAAAAATACTTTTACCAGTACCACAAAGGGAAATTTTGGTAATTCAAGATTATGCTCAAAGGTATGTCCTTTGTGGCCATGACAGTCATACAGAAATAACTCAGAATAAAAGCTGAAACAACCTTTGACTGAAAAAAATTCCAAATACATACTTGTCATTAAAACAATCCTCAAAATGTTATTATTTTAGTGAATACTTGAGGTATCAGACGTTGAGACCTTGAAATGTAGTTTTAGTAAATTAAAGTAAGCTCCCAACATGGAAAAGAGTATGTCTTTGTCAAAGTTTTCTAATTCCCAACTTGGAACATTCACAGCCATATGTAATTTGAAGAATACCTTCCAGTTGGATATGTGAATCCATTGAACTGCTCAATTAAATAGAATAAAAATGTATGTCTGGGAGAGATGGGGAAGAACAATGAAACGTGTGACATTGATCAAGATGCATGATAGGTTAAGTTAAAACATCTTTGTACAGCTACTTAATGATAATTAAAATAATTTGAAAATAGAAAATTTGTGAGTAGAACATAATGAAATAGCACTTGACTCACTTTGAATTTCGAATACATATTTAGCTTTACAATTAACTATTGTAAAATGTATATGGAACCTGTAGCACAATGGCACAGCTAGCCATACATAACAGGCAAACATATGCTCATAGCATCTATTTTTTTTAATTTGATGTTTCCTGTTTACTTCATGAAAGGTTTTTTATTACAATAATAAAAATCTATGGTCCAAAATAAGACCCTCAAGTAAGTTTTAGCAAAAGTAGAAACCTACCTTGATTATGGAACTTGGGAGTAGAAAAAAACTGGTAAAAATGCTTGTGGGATATTTGAATGACATCACAGGACCCAAGGCAAAATTCATTTTAATTCTTTGTGCCAGTTCGGGCATGGTGGAAAAGGCCACAAACCCTGAGAGAGCAGGAGACAAGACAATCTTGTAAACATTAGAAATACTTATGCAATATTTCTACTAAACAAAGTTTACTAAACGTTGTCTTTCTGTTGCAATGGTTTAGGGGGAAAACTGGGAAGGGATTTTTTGTTGTTGTTATCCTGCAAGGGTATCTAGCTTCAGTTCTTTCCACTTCCAAAACCACAACTTTCTTACTGATGAACAATTTGACCTTGTTGGGGTCATGGAGTAGCTAGAATATGGAAGGTGAGGGATGAGCTGCTGAAACAACTACTACTGGCTAAATTGTAGATGATTTCACTCC
Source organism: Perognathus longimembris pacificus (assembly GCF_023159225.1). Lineage (NCBI taxonomy): Eukaryota > Metazoa > Chordata > Mammalia > Rodentia > Heteromyidae > Perognathus > Perognathus longimembris. Next base: position 31,505,277 of record NC_063162.1, read on the forward strand.
CCAAACTTTGGGTAAGTGCTGAGGTGTTTTCATTTCATCCCCAATTTTGAGATGCCAGAATGACTCATAGAGCTTCCCAGAGTAAAATAAGACATGAAATTCATAAAGCATGATTCACACAGCTCTTTCTGCAATATTAATCCAGTGATTTCAAAGGCTGGCTTTCTCAGTGTGGAACACAATTTTATTGCCATTACTTTCAGTGCCTTGGTAGATGTTCATGAACCATTCAGAAACTTCCCAACTTGCAGAATAGATGGAACTGTGCGTGGGTCTAGAAAGAAAGGCTCAGTAAGGACCAACTGTCTTCCTTTACTTTGCTCTTTCAGGAGCAGTGTTGAGTCTTACATACTTCCACAGGGATGAAGGTGGTGATCAGCACTATACTGGAAAGGCCATGAGACTATCTGTGTATGTTCATTTCCCAAGGTGCTTTTCTAGACCTCCCTTGATGTGTGTGTGTGTGTATGTATGTGTACGTACATGCGTGTAGTTACACGCAAACAATATGTTACTTAAATTTTAAAATTTTTTTAGATAAGTAAATCAACAGAATAATTCATAGAAAGACTGAGTCAGGTATAATACCTTTCATCAGAGGGTTTTTGAAAATGGTGGTGGTCACAGTGAGAGCAATCTCCTGTTAATATTTAGGGGACTAACTGTAGCACAAACAATAGGATTCTTTCCACAAAATGAAAAACAATATTTTGACTAAAATGCAAATAGCACTCACTAAAACATTTTCTGTCCCTACACATAATGCAGAACATTGATGATAGTGTTTCCTCTGTCTTCTTTGAGCACCAGTAAAGGCATAGGTAAACCCTACTCTCTTTTCCAGACCCAACTTGAATAATTTCTTCTCTGCACATTCTGTCCATAGTGCCTATTCACTTTACTGGTCAGACTAACTTGGTTTGAATCTCTATTCTGCCACTTAGGTCTTCAGAGTCCTTGGACAAGTCAACTAGCATTGGCAGGACTACATGCTGAAGATTGATGGGAGGAAAGGTACTGGGTCTATTATACAGAGAATGCATACAGAACAGTATAGTTATAGATATTATAATTGTAGATGCTATTGTACACTTATTTGACTATTAGTGGCAATTTTGAGTTCTTCTATTCATACTTTGTCTATGTCTCCTAATGTTCACTACCCGTGCTAAGCCTGACAACTGCCTATATTTATCAGTACTGATCAGTATTTGTTTGCTACTTATGAAAGTGGTGCTAGTGGAAATATTATAAGAAAAGTCACCATATCTGTACAGTTTTATCCAACTACAATATTGATTATTTTGCAAGTTTTATTCTCTTAGTGTTAGAAAATTAAGCATAAGAGCAATAGTAAATTCAACTTTTATCAGCATAGTAAACTTTTATTTGGGATTAGACTGTTAAATTCTTTACAAAAGATCTAGAAAATCATTACCATAGTACTTTTTTTGGTAGCTCTGAGGTGTAAACTCAGAACATCATGCTTCCAAAGCAGAAGCTCTTCTACCTGATCTTGCCCTAAGTTTACTTGAGTCCATTGCTAAGATGTTTACTTTTAAAAGAAAATAATTAAAATTAAAAAAGAACATACAGATAGATGTCTACATGGTGCTCCCATTTAATTCTAGACCATAAATATTAAGCCATATACTGAATATGGACGTCCAGTTGGTTTGTTAGGTTTTAATGTTTCAACCCTCAAACAAATATAACCAACATAATGTTTATTCAAATTAAGCTGGTCACCATGGCTCACATCTGTAATACTAACTACTCAGGAGGCTGAGATCTGAGGATCACAGTTTGAAGTCAGCTCAGGCAGGAAAGTCTGTGAGACTTTTATTCCAATAGACTGCTCAGAAAAAGCCATAAATGGCACTGTGGCTCAAGTGTTAGAGCACTAGCCTTCTGGCCTTGAGCACAGAGGCTCAGAGAGAGTGCTCAGGCCCTGAGTTCAAGCCCAAAGACAAGTAAAAAACATCAGTACACTCTTCTCTTGATTTGATTTAATTTAATTTAAATTCATTCTGTTTTAAGGAAAGTATAATTGATGTATTTTATAATACTTCAGGGATATCTCACAGCATGAAGCTTTAATAAATCAGAAGGAATCACCAGTATTTCTCTTTAGATTGCATCCTTGGTTTTGGGGCACATGATATTTCTGAAAAATTACATCATCATTACAAATGGGCATCTATCATCTGAAATTGAGGAGAGGTTTGTCCCATATTTTCAGTCTCTGATCTGCATATTCATAGGCACTTAGTGCAATAGGGTTGTTTCCAGCATAAGCTGGAGAGTGATAGGCATTATGTAACTAGAATTTATTACATTTCAGTTTCAGAGTGCATTCCTCCTGTAATACTCTGATAAAATTGACTATTGTCAACATACCTATTGTGGTGCCAAGTGAATGACCAATATAATACAACTTCTCCTGGCCTGTTTTATTTACAATGAAATCTATTACTCTTGGTAGATCATATTTGGCCATTTCATCAAAACTGCAAAATAAAATAAGGAGTTGTAAGTTTAAAATGTATACACAATCTAAGCACAGTGACACACAGCTATAGTCCTAGCTCTTAGGATACTGAGGTGGATGAGTGAGTTTACAGTCAGCTTGGGTTCCATAGTGAGTTCAGTTCATTGTAGGCTCTATAGTATGATTACCTCTTTCTCTTCCCCTCTCCTTCTCTCTTCCTTGCTCTCTCATTCTTTGTAAATGAACAATACAAGCAAAACAAGCACAGAATCCTTCAGATACTTGCCTACTTCTTTATATATAGAATTCTGTGATGGGTGTACAGAATTGGACAGAATTAAATGGTCAATGGAGCTTTTTAAAATCAAGAATCAAAGAAAATCAAAGGTTCTCATCATTTTCCTCTTTAAAGAAGTTAGAAAGTGGGGCTGGGGATATAGCCTAGTGGCAAGAGTGCCTGCCTCAGATACACGAGGCCCTAGGTTCGATTCCCCAGCACCACATATACAGAAAACGGCCAGAAGCGGCGCTGTGGCTCAAGTGGCAGAGTGCTAGCCTTGAGCGGGAAGAAGCCAGGGACAGTGCTCAGGCCCTGAGTCCAAGGCCCAGGACTGGCCAAAAAAAAAAAAAAAAGAAGTATTACAGATGAATTGATATATATTATTTTAAAGAAACTGCCTCCAACTTTGCTCTTGATTTTTTTCTTAGATACATTTTACCTGAAGGCCCAGAATTTCTCTTCATTTTCAGAGAGCGTTGTGTGTCTTCTTGACCAAGT